>NW_001849396.1:0-22965 GCF_000209065.1 Trypanosoma cruzi
GTGTGTTGATTGGGACGCCCGGGATCGGGAAGTCGATGGCTGCCGGCTCGTACCTCCTCTACCAGCTGCTGCACGGCGATGCGGAGAAACTCCATTTGGTTATCTACAGTTTTGGTGGAAGTACGACGTACGTGTTTGACAAGACCATCAAGGCGGTGACAAAATACGTGGGTGGAGGACCATCCAAGGAATTTTTGGATGATTTGTGGGATTTGAAGATGAAAGGGTATGCTATCTACGATGTGACAAGGCAAGGGAAACCGCCAGAGGAATATTTTTTGCCTGACAGGAGATGGGGCATGATTGTGGTGTCATCGCCAAGCGTAAGCAACTATGATAAATGGGAGAGACAAAAAGGAGCCGCGCGAATCATCATGAATTGCCCCGCCGAGATGGATGTGAAGGCGATGTGTGCGTGGATGAAGCGTGACGAGACTGCGGAGAAAAAAGCGGAATGCTGGAAAGAGGTCAAAGAACGCATGGATAACGTGGGGCCGATTCCACGTTACATCTTTGATGCGAATGAGTTCGTTGCGCACTCTGCTGCCGTTGAGGATGCCTTGGATGGGATCAATTCCCGGGATGGTGAAAAGCAGTTTACGCATGGGGGAGTGAGACTGTGGGACTCTGAGAATCCGTCTCAAAAGCTCGTGAGGGTTGTCCGAGGAAGAGGGGAAGTCGGTGCTGAGGCATTTCTTAACGCACCGATATCTGTTTGCCTCGGGCGTCGAATACCGCACTATTTCTGGAAACGCGATGAGTGAGAGAGGTATTTTTCTTTTTCTTTTTTATTATTGGGGAAGAGGAATACTCTTTTGTCTGAATGTATGGGAGGGTTTGGCTTGCGCGCGTTTATGTTTGGGTGGGGTTTGTCAGTGCATTATTGGAGGACCTCAAGGAGCTGAGGCCACCAGCACGCCGTGGAGGACAGTGCGCGGTGCTGGAGGCAAATTCTGAGGGGCACCGCGCCGAGTCTTATGTGGAGTGGTTGCAATGGAATACCATACAAATACTAATATAAAGCATCGGCTGTTGTGCATACCGGCGGGTGCAGGCCTTCCGCTGGTGGACCCCTTTTTTTTTTTGTGAGGATACCGCGGAAGAAGCCGTTTGGGCTGCGGATGGCTACGGCGGGTGGGCATCACACCACCGCCAGCACTGTGAGGCAGTTCACTGAGTGCCTGGCGGCATATTTTAATGGTTGGGAGGAATTTTTTTGAGACATGTCGTGGGAGATTATTTATGTGCAGCAGGCAGACAGCACGCCGATGAATGACTGGCGGAGATGTGACGCCGTCAATTCCAATAACGTGAGCGAGGAGGAAGACAGCAATGAAATTGCGGGGTTCTGGAAGGAAGAGGTGCACCAGTACCAAGTGTCAATATCGTCCGGAGAATTTAGAAGAGACGAAGCACTCCGAGGTGGGGAAGAACCGTCGAAATAGGAAAATAAATTGGGGAATGAAAGGGGGCAATTTTGATTTGTGGTAAAGAAATATTGTGGGATTTATATATTTTTTGATAATTTTGTGTGCATACGGTGCGGGTGCACCAGCACCAGGCGACGGTGTTACAAAAAGATGTCAAAAATGACCAACGCTATCGAACATAACAGTGGCAGAAGAAAATTAGGGAGGGAGTGGGGTTGTTTGGTTTCTGGTGAAAAACATTGGGTGATTTCTATATAGTATGTTGATTGTGTGTGTGAGCAAAAGAGGCGTAATCGGAGAATTGCCTCGGTATGAGGGAATCATTGTGGCTGGCGGTGTCGCAGTACTACCGCATTGTCCATTTTCTTCTATTGTGCTCTAAGGCTCATCACTAACAGAAGCATTTTTAAGGGATGGACGACGAGTAAGTTCTATTGGGGAAATGGCTCACTCCGTGCAGCCACACGGAGTGAGGCGCCGCGTCATTGATGGATGAGGATCCGCTTCCTTGTGTGGCTCCTTGAGAGCTCACTTCGTGTGCGCTGTGTGCCGGCAGCGGGCTGTGGCCGTATCCCGTTGGCCGTGGGATTGAACTGGAGGCGGTGGCGCTGTGTCTCTTCTCATCTTTCATTTTGGGTAACTGCTTGCGGCGTTTGCGTTTGTTTTGTGGATGCTGTTTTGCTGTGTGTGCACTGCGCGATGATGTGTCTGCTGTTGGGCGCCGCATCCTCCTCGTGCGCGCACCGACAGCGCCGCGACGATTTGTGTGTGTGTGTGTGTGTGTGCTTTCCCGCATTTTTGTGCGCCTGGCTGTTGTCTTGTGTTGTGTTCTAATCAGAGGCAGGAATGAAACTGATGTCTCTGTCGGCATGTCTCCCTCCATCCTTCATTCTAAAAGGTGTGGCGGCCGAGGATTTGGATAAAGTGCTCTGTGCACCCCTGTTTTGTTTGGTCATTGCGGTTGCAGTGGGACTCTGCGCCTGCGTGTTCGTCGCACGTGCCGCATCGTCCACTGTTGTTCCCTCGTTGTGTTGGGGGAGTCGACGAGCGACGGCTTTGGTGGAGTGGCGCCCCAGTTTGGGGAGGAAGGCACCAGCCTCTGCTGAATGCGACAGTCTCTGCTGCAGGCAATCTGGAGGGATGGTGTCGTTGTTGCCACGACCAACTGAGATGGACGAGGACCGCACTGCGTCTCTTTCCCCTTTCTTCATCATTGCAGTTTTCTGTAGACACACGCACCGCACGGCAGCGACGCGACCACCATCCAGACGGCTGCGAGCCAATCGGACTTTGCAATTGATTTGGGTTAGGGTTTCTCGTGACTGGGGGCCGCCGCCGTGCTTCTTCATCCCTTCCTTCTGTGTGTAGTGCCGTCTGCGCGTATGGTGCCGCTGTGTGTTGTGCAATGCCGACCCACGTGAGCGAAAAACGACGCTTTGACTGCTGGCAACTGGCGAATCCTCCACCCCTTTCCCGCGTCAGCACTTTATTCTTTTACGCGCTCGATGGCTGTCGGTTGCGACGCCGCCATGCGGGTCTGTCCCGTCTCTTGTGTGTCTTTCACGGCATCGGGACTGCTCTGTGATGCAGCCATTCGGCAACAGGACCGGTGCCAATGGTCATGTGTCTTTTTGCTGAAATAGCGCCACTCTGAATGGTGGCTGTGTGGAGCTGCGTGGGCGGTGGGAGGGCGAGGGTGTCACTGGCGTGGTTGCGTCTGTGCTTTTTTGTGTTGGTGGCTGTGCATTGGTGGGGACTGTCTGTGGCTGGATGCTTCTGCGTGCCAATTTCTTTATTTGCTGTTGTCTCTGCCTTCCTTTCCTCTGATCAAGCAGATAGAGATACTTTGGATTGGCCATCACAACTATCGTTTCAAGCTATTAGGGATTAATTGCAATATTAGGATAAGCAGTAGTGGGTTAACGATCTGGCGGAATTGTGTCATTGGATTCGCCATTTGTAGAACAGGATTTGTTGGACAGGAGTTATGGTTGACGGGTCGAGTGCAACACACCACGGCAGCCCTGTTGATATCTGTTTGGGTCTGTGGATGTGGTCTGTTGTGGGTGCGTGTCCGCGCGGCCGGCACCGTGTGCGGCGCAGGGCCATTGCGGCTGTGCGTGCGGCGCTGCTTGTTTTGTTGTCGCTGGTTGCTGCAGCGGCGTGGGTGCCCGCGGTGCATGCGGTGGTGTTGCGACTGCGGGGCGGCACGGTGGACAGAGCCATCACGGTTGGCCGCGCCGTGGACACGGTGCTGATGGACGGCGTGTGCATGACGAACGGCGTGGCTGTGGTGTTCGACGTGGCGGCGATGCTTCCCGGCGCGCTGCGCATCGAATTGAGGAACTGCGTGTGCTACGGCGGTGCGCAGATCTACGTGCGGGGCTACGGCGGCGAGCCGGCGAGTGACCGGAGCCTGGAGGTGAGCGTGAGCGGGCTGTCCGGGAGCTACTGCTCGCTTGTGTTTGTGCACAACCTGCCGGCACACACGAACGTGACGGTCCGTGACTCGACGATTGTGACGGCGGGACCGATGCGCTACTCGCAGCTGAGCGGGCTGACGGACGCGGTGGCGTCGCCGCTTGTGCTGCACGCGAAGTCGCTGTTGCAGACGCAGCTGCGTGTGAGCAGCACTGTGCTGAGGTCGTTGCAGGCGGGCGGGTCGGCGGTGTACGTTGGCGGCGGCGTGGACCTGCTGTCGAGCGCTGTGGTGCTTGACGGCGTGTCGCTGGAGGCGTCGGGCGGTCTGACCGCGTCCGCGATGCGTGTGGCGTCCTCGTCGCGTCTCAGTCTGCGGAGCCACTCGGTGTTCTCCGTGACGAACGTGTCGGTTGTGAGCAGCGGCGGCGGCATTGTGCTTGGCGAGCGCCTCGAGGTGGTTGATTCGGTGCTGCGCTTCGTGGGCGTCGAGGGGTCTGTCGCGTCGTCGCTGGTGCGCTGCGACGGTGGAACGATCGGTGGCGGCGGGTGGCTGGACCTGCACGACGTGTGGGCGGTGGGCGAGGCGTCGTCCGTGGCATCGTTGTCGGGGGTGACGCTGAGCGGCGGCGCCGTGTCGATTGTGCGCTGCGCTGCCACTGGCGCGACGCTTGTCGCCGGACCGGCGATCACGAGCGGCGCCGTGACCGTGCAGTGCAACCGTGCCGGCGGCCGTGTGCTGCGGAGCAGCGGCGACTACCGCATGGCCGGCCTGCCCTCCGTGAGCGTGGTGCCGTGCGACGGCTGTGCGGCTGCGCTGGCGTGCTTTGATGCGCTGACGGCGTCGTTCTCTGACTGCGTGTGCAGCTGCCTTGCTGGCGGCTTGGGCGAGGCGTGCCTGCCGTTCGACGTGCCGCCTGCGAGGGCCGGCGGCGGTGGTGGCGGTGCGCCGGGCTGCGTGAGTGGCGTGACGCTGACGGAGTCGGTGACGGTTGGCGGCGTGCGTGCGACGGCGTGCTTCGACTCGGTGGTGTTCAGCGGACCGATCACTGTGGCGGTGGACCTGCGCTCGATGGACTTGTTCGCTGACGCGCTGAACGTGACGCTGCACCACTGCGTGCTTGCGGGCGGTGTGCGGCTGCGGATTGGCGGCCTCAGCGAGAGCACGGCGCGTCTGGTGCCGTACGCCCTCGTCAACATGACGAATGTGACGTCGCTGGAGGGCACGATCGTGCTGCATGGCGCGATGCCGCCGAACTCGAGTGTGCTGCTGGCGAACTCAACGCTGCGTGCGACGGTTGGCGGTTCGCAGTACGTGACGACGACCCGTGGCCACGAGGAATTTCGGTACGGCCCCGCGCTTGTCCTGGACGGCGTCCGGCTGCTGTCGACGCGGTTTGTCGTGACGCGGTCGACGCTGGTGTGTGGCGGAGGCTCGTGCGCTGCTATCGTCGTGGAGCGCGGTCTCGGCGTGAACCTGTCCAGCACCTTCTACATGGACAACTGCGCCGTCAATTCGCAGATGCACGTGATTTACGCCCTTGCGTCGGACCTGCGTGTCAGCGGCGGCTCCGTGTTCTCCATACAGAACAGCTTGTGGAGTGTGTCGAGCACCGAATATTACAGGGGCGCGTGTGTGTTTGAGGGCGTTGTGGTGGATGGCGGCAGCGTGCTGCAGATTGTGTCCAGCACTTTCCGTCTCGGCTTTGCCATGCTCATTGCAACCACGCTGACCGTGGCTGACGGCAGCTGGCTGGTGCACCGCGACAACGAGTTCCGCACCGCCTACGTTGTGTACGTGGCCAGCTACTACGGCATGGCGTTCCGCGATCGGAGTGTGTGGTCGATACTTGACAACAACTTCACGTGCGGCTCGTACTCTTCGACCATCGCATACATGACAAACAACTGGTCACCACCATCCGACGCGCGCCCGACCATCTACGGCGTCTGCAACGAGGCAAGGGGCTCTCCTCTGACGAATTACGGAGTCGTCCTCAATATTGTGGCGCCCGTGAGGGTGTTGGACTGTGGTGCGTGCACCGTGGACGCCGTGTGCTTTGCAGCGAGGACGAGCAGCATCAGCGGCTGCCGGTGCGTGTGCGCTGCTGGTGGCTACGGCGACACGTGTCTGCCGGCTGCTGTTCCGGACGGTCTTGGACCGCTCCCGCTCCCCGAAGCGGACGACACGGAGATCCGCTGCGTGCACGGTGGCAGCATCAGCTCCGTGGACTATCCTGATCCCGGTGTGCGTGGTCTGTGCTTCGTCAACGTGACCTTCACCGCCGCGATTGTGCTGGACCTGTCGTATTTCGACGCGCCACAACAGACACTCAACATCACGCTGCTGCAGTGCGTTTTCATGGGCCTGTCGATCAAGGGGAATGGTGCGCATGTGCACGTGAGCGTTGTCTCCTCGATGCTGGATGCCGGAGCGTTGGAGTTTGAGGGCCATTTTGGCGTGAGCTCCCTGATACTGTTGGTTGGCAGTGCAATTGTGACGACGTCATATTACGCCATTTTATTTTTGGAGTTTACTCTCGGTGCGAACTCGACGCTGCTGCTACTCGACAACCGCATCGAGGGGAATAGGTACGCAGTTTATTTCCCCGTTGCTGTTGTTGTTGATGGTGGCGGAATCATTGTGAAGGGAAATGTGCTGATGACAACGGATAATAGACGCCGTATGGGATCAGCCGTTTGTTTACACGCTGTTGATGTGAGAACGGCGGCTACTTTGACATTGAGAACAACACGATGAGAGCGGCCATTGGCATCGAACTGTTTTTGCATGCCACCGTGAGCTCCGCGGGGCTGCTGCGAGTGGCGGACTGCACCTTCGTTGGCAGGAAGGAGAGTTTTGATTCCACGCTAGTGTTTTTGGACGGTTCTGTGACACTCGAGGGTGGAGCGCAGTGGCGTTTGGAGGGCAACAAAGTGAGCGCAGCCTCAGTGTTGAGTATGCCACTTCCCACGCACAAAATTTGTCTGTCGGGCAGCAGCACCACCGTGGTGCTATCAAACAACCGTCAGGTAGACGATAGTTATTCCTTTGCTGATCTGGCTCTGCCGAGCATGGTCAAGAAGCCACCCGCACGGTTGGTCGTTGGGTGCAACCTGCAGGGCGATGAGGAGGTGTCGTACGACGATGTGTTTCCTGGGGACGTGGAGGTGTTCAGGTGCGGCACGTGCGACGACGACGCGGCGTGCTACATGCCCGGGACGGAGTTGGTGGACCGCGGCTCGTGCTCGTGCAGCTGCAAGAACGGATGGCATGGCGCGTCGTGTCTTCCCCTCGAGGTGCCCGACACGGTTGTGCCGCCCGTGGCGGAGAGAGCCGTCGACGGCGACACGAGCTGCGTGGTGGACCAGACGCTGACGAACCTCACGCTGAAAATATGGAAGACGCACCACTGCTACGCGGGTGTGACATTCAGCGGCGTGGGTGCTACGCTGACTTTTTTCTTTGACAGTATGCCGCTGCATCTCCCCATCAACATCACGTTCACCGGGTGCACATTCCGTGACGGAGCCGCGCTGCAGTTTGTTGGGGGTGCTGGGGCGGCCGAGTCAGCCGGCGTCCTGATCCGCGTGAGCCAGACGGTGATGCGGTCCTCTGTTGTTGCGTTTATACGTGCCCTCCCGCAGCACTGCGACGTTGCCGTCACGGAGGTTGACGCGGTGCAGTCTTCTGAGGTCCATCTGCCGGACACCGGGAGGAACAAGCTTAGCGTACTGTTACTGGAGAATGTTGTGCTGAGTGCGTCTTCGCTGCTGGTCAGCAACGTCAATGCGCTTGCAACGAAGCAAGATGCGTATGGTTTGTACTCGACCGGGACGCTGACGCTGGTGGGTGGCAGCTCTCTTTACACGCGGTACTGCAGCTTCGATGGATACGCACACATGCTTTACATGAATATCCTCAGTGTCAGTGATCACTCTGTTTTTGCGCTGCTCAACAGCACAATGTCCTCCGGGGAAAGTCTTCTGTATATGCGCCACGGATTGAGCGTGTCGGATCACAGCGTGTTGCGCGTGGTGGGGAACAGCGCTCCCGTGCCCTGCGCTATCTATGCATGCAAGAAGTGGTCTCTTGAGCTGTTAAGCTGGCTGGATTGGCGCGACAACGACGTGGGAGTGGGTGCGATGTTTCAGGAATCCGAATCCACTTTTGTGAGCATCGACGGCAGCAGTGTGTTGACGCTGACGGGCTGCAGGATGGGCTCGACGGGGTTGTCGGGACCCCTGCTATCGCGGGTTGACGCCGGCTACAGGTTCGTTGCTGGGTGTCTGACGGTCGCGGGACGGAAGGTGACGACGGCGGCAGAACTGGCGCTCCACTGCATCACCAACGTGACGACGGTTGCCGCGTGCGGTGAGTGCACGAAGGACGGCGACTGCTTCGCTCCGCTGACGACGGCTGTCAGCGACTGCGAGTGCCAGTGCGCTGCTGGAGGGCACGGCGATGCGTGTGTCCCGGCGCCTGTGCCTGCTGGCCCGCCGCCACCGCCAACACTACCACCAGCAACACCCACGCCGCCACCGCCGGTTGGTGAGTGCATCAGCGACATGGTGTACCCCGAGGTTGCGCAGGCTGTGGGCAGCGGGCTGTCGTGGCTGTGCTACCGCAACGTGACGTTCAGCGGGGACGGCATGAGCCTGACGGTGCTGGTCGGGGCGATGACGGGCGACGTGGCGAATGTCACGTTCGATGGCTGCACGTGGAGGGACGGTGCCGTGCTGTTGCTGTTGGGCAACGTGCACGCCGCTGTTGGGGCGCTGAACATCGTCGTCACCGGCAACACATTTAGTGACGCGCTGCTCAGCCCGGAGGGTGGGTTTCCACCGCAAACGAACATCACGATGAGCGGGAACCGCTTCACGGTCACGAGGCTGATCCCTCGGTCGGGTTTGGACATTAGGAGGCCGTCGTGTGTCGCGATGAATGGACTGGCGATCAGCAACGACTCCGCGGTGGTGCTGAGTGGCAATGTGTTTCACGCCGTGGCGGCATCGTCAAGCGTCATTTACTTTGTCGGATCTGCTCTGAGGGTGTTGTGGCACTCCGTGTTTGCGGTGATGGGCAACACGTTTCATGTGGCTGGCGGTAACAGTACGCTGATACATCTTGAGGGGTCTAGCCAGTCATTTTCACTGAGTGTACTGAACAACTCTGCTGTGGTGATCCGAGGCAACGTCGTGGTGGGGGAGTTAGAGCACTTCATGCAATTTCTTTGGGCCTCACGTGTGGAGTCCCAGTCAGCGGTCGTTTTTCAGAGCAACGAGATGCAGAGAAGCTTGGCTGTGTTTTTCTCAAGATCCAGTTACCAAATCTACTACAAATCCTGGCTGCAGTTGAGCGACAACCTCTGCCGTGAATCCCCATCGGAAGACTTTGCCTGCATATCTCCTACGGCGGATCTCCGCGACTCCACGTTGTCTGTTTCTGGCAACCAATTCATTTCCAGCACGGGAATGACGAAAGCGCTGTGGATACCTGCAGTTTCCAGCGACCTCACAAACGGAACGATTGTGGCCGCGTGCAACACTGTGAACGGCGAGGAGGAGGCGAACTACGCCATTCCGTCCGTGTACAACGCCACCATCCTGACCTGCAGCGACCCATGCACTCTCGCGGCGTCGTGCTTCCCCGCGTACACGACGACGGCGTCGAGTGATGGCTGCGCCTGCACGTGCGCGGAGGGCGGCCATGGCGATGCGTGCCTGCCCGTTGCTGTCCCCGAGCCACCAAGCACCGACGGCGCCGACTTGTGCGTGCGTGACGTGCGTGTGGATGTGGAGGTGAACGCCGGTTTCGGGACGTCGGTGGCGTGCTACGTTGGTGTGACCTTTGCGGCGGATGTCGTGGTGGACGTGGAGTCGATGTCAGGGAGCGTGCGCAACGTGACGCTGGCGAACTGCACGTTTTTGGGCGGAGCGAGCCTGTACGTTGTTGGGTGGCGGTCCGACCCGCCTGCTGGACAGCGCGTCGATGTGCTGATCAGCGGGCTTGAGTCGCGCTCCGGCGGCGGCGTGCTGGTGGCGAACCGATTTCCGCCGGGCTCGCGCGTCACTGTGGTGGACTCGGTGCTGATCGCAGAGGCGTGTGTTGCGTACCATGACGCCTACGACCTTGGCGACGCCTCCGCGTGCCTCGTGGTGCACAACGTGAATCTGACGGGGAGCGTGCTGACCATTGCGCGCACGCATGTGGCGGCTGTGTTCCGCGACGCTGTTGGCGTGTTGGTTGTTGGCGGCGTGGCGCTGTCGTCGCGCGGTGCGCTGTACGTGGACGGGCTGTTGGTGCAGACGGCGCTGGGGCTGTGCGTGTCGGTGGAGGGCGGTGTTGCGGCCAGCGGCGGCTCCGTGTTGGCGTTCGTTGACAGCGACTTTCTGCTGTGCAAGCACGCGGTGTCTGTGCGTGGGACTGTGAGCGTGTCGGGCTCCGCTGTGGCGTTTATGCGAAGCGAATTCTTGTCGACGGAGGACTACGCGGTGGCGTTTTATTCGACGGTGAGCCTGGCCGGTGGGTCGATGCTGCTGGCGAAGGACAACGTGCACGACGGCGCCTCGAGGGAGATGCTCTACGCTGCTGGCGCCGTGACCGCTGCTGGGAGCACGCTGAGCTTTGTGCGCAACCGAGCGCTGCTGTCGCGGATGCTGTCGCTGAGCCTGTCGCTTGCGGCTGGGGCGCATTTGAGGGTGGCGTGCAACGACGCGGGTGGCCGTGTCCTGTCGACGGCGGAGGAGTACGCAGCGGCTGGTTTTGGCGACGCTGGGAGCATCGACGTTGCTGGGTGCGACGACTGCGACAGGGATATTTACTGCTACGCGCCCGGGACGGCGTCTGCGAGCATGAGGAACGGTGTGTGCGTGTGCGTGTGCGGCAGCGGCGGGTACGGCGAGGCGTGCGTGCCTGTGGAAGCTCCCGCGCTTCCGCCCGCTGTGGGCACTGCGTCGAGTGTTTTTGTCCGCGAGGGCGTGACGGTGCGGTCGGTGTTCGTTGTGCCTGCCGGTGCGAGCGAGGTGACGCTGCGCCACGTTGTGCTGGACGGCGTGAGTCCTGTGCTCTACGTGCCGTGGATGGCGCGGGACGGCGTGCGGATCGTTGTGCAGAACGTGTCGCTGCTGAACGGCGCCGTGCTGTACGTGATGGGCGGAGGAGCGCTGCGCGGTGCGATGGCGGCGGGGAGCGACGAGGGCGGGCCGGTGGAGCTGTCCGTGTGCGACGTGGAGGCGCTGAACGGTGCGCTTGTGCTGACCGGCACGTTTCCTGCGGGGTCTGTGCTGACGGTGACGGACTCCGTGCTGGTTGCCGCGAGGCCGACGTCGCTTGTGTATCTTCCCGGCTCGCAGTCCTCGCCGTACGCACCGGTGCTGGTGCTGTCGGGCCTGCGTCTTGTGCGGTCCGTGCTGGTTGTGTCCGGCGTGGCCCTCGTGACCGTGATGACTGGTGGGCGGACGGTGGTGGTGGACGGCGCCGTGCTGGAGCTCGTTGGTGGCGGTGTCGCGCTGGACGCGGCTGTGCTCGGTGGCGAAGTTGCGTTGTACGCGAGTGCGCGCGTGGTTGCGTCGTGGGGCGCTGTGCTGCGCGTGTCGGGGAGCCAGGTGTACGCCGCGCATGGGTTGGTGTTCGACAGCGGGGTGGCGGCCAACGCGTCCGCCGTCGTGGTGAACAACAACGCCGGTGCGCTGACGGATGGCGCGCTGCTGGTGCTGCGGGGGTCGGCATCGTTTGCGTCCGGGTCGTGGCTGTCGGTGCGCGGCAACAGCATCCGCGGCAGGCTCCTGTCGCTGCCGTCGTACCCGCGCCGTGCGGACCTCGTGCAGAGCACGCTGACGCTCCACTGGAACGCCGGCAGCGGGACTGTCGTGATGGACGGCACCGTTGCGCTTGGGGGTGCCGGCCGAAATTTCGTCGTGGGGTGCCTGACGCTCAACGGGCAGGCGCTGCAGCCGATGGACTACAGGTCCGCCGGCATCATCGGGGAATTCCGCCCCGTGGAGTGTGGCGTGTGCGATGCCAACGTGCACTGCTTTGCAGCTGCGACGAGGGCGATGTCTGGGTCGTGCCGCTGCCGCTGTGCTGAGGGCGGGTACGGGCGCGACTGCCTGCCGGTGTACCTGCCGCACGTGGACGGGTGCAACCGCACGCCCGCTATGCCGCCGCTGGTGAGCCACACGGCGACGCTGACGGAGACGCGCAGCCCGACACCAAAATGGACGCCGAGCCTGAGCACGGCTCACTACAGTCCGACGCCGTACAGGCCGACGGAGACCCCGCGGGTGACGGAGACGGTGGCGCTGCCGCCCACGCGGACCCCGACGGCGTCGGTGAGCGGCACGCTGTGGTGGAGCGAGGTGGCGTGCCCGACACTCGCCGTGACGACGACGGCGGCTGGTGGGAGCCTGACGCAGAACGACATTCGCGGCGGTGGGAGCGCCGTCCCGACGCTGCTGATGGTGGCGCTGCCGCCGCCGTTTCGGTGGGCGCGCGACCCGCAGCTCGGCACGCACCTGAGCTTTGTGCCGGTGTCGACGGCACAGCCGCGCGGGTTTGGCGGTCCGTGGGGAGCGATGCTGAGCAACGCGACGTGGATGCGCAACGCGACGAATCCGTCCACCGTCCTGGAGCTGGCTGTGCCCATGCACCGCGGTTACTTCATTGATGCCGACGAGACGATAGTCATTCGGTGCGACGCTGTGGCGGTGTTTGGCGGCTGCAAGGGTGTGCTGCTTGGGTCCTTCACAATCAGGTCGAACGTGCTGCCCGCTGCTGCCAGCGCCCTCTCGGCGATCACCGGCGTTGTTGCGGGTGCGGCGGCTGTTGCCGTGGTGGTGACCGGCGGGCTCGGCTCCGTCCTGGAGATGCAGGCGCTCGGCGTGTTTGCGAGGATGCCATGCGCCTCGGCGCAGGAGCGTGCGAGCACCGTTGCGCTGCCGTACTTCCTGTCAGTGTTCGCTGCCCTTGACCCGCTGTGGATGGTGGTGGGCAACGCGCTGCTCGCCGCTGCGTTTGGGTGCGTGCACTGCGGTGTGACGGCGGCCTTCCAGCGGTGGCGCGGCGTGGACGCGGCGAGTGCGTGGGCGGCGATGCGCTTCCCGAGCCTGACGTACGTTGTGGCGCACGCGATGCACCTAGGCATATTCTTTGGCTCCGTGCTTGCACTGGCGATGCCTGGCGCCCGCGGGCATCACCGCGTGGTTGGTGTCGTTGGCGTGCTGTACGGTGTGGCGTTCCCTGCTGGCGTGTGCTACCTGATTGCTCGCCACGTGGGCGCGAGCTTCACGAGGTACTGGCAGTTTTCGAGGAAACCACTGCACGAGCGCCTGCTGTACCCCGTCGGGTATTGGCACCCCGCGGCGCAGCAGCGGATGTACGGCGGACTGCTGACGAACATGAGGGGCAGCCGCGTGTACTGGTGCGTGTTCCAGCTGTCGGTGCTGTGTGTGGTGGGCCTGATTGCTGCTGTGCAGTCGCCTGCGGGAGGCTGCCACGTCCAGTACTTCTGCATGGCGGCTGTGCTGCTTGCGGGCGCGGGCGTGGTTGCCTTCACGAACATGATGCGCTCGGCCTTCCTGACGGTGATGCACGCGGCGAGCTTTGTGCTCCTTGCGGCGCTGTGTGTGGTCAGCGCGGCCAACCACCTTGCGCCGAGCGACGGCGGTGCGAGGGCGTACGCGGCTACGGTGCTGCTGCTGACGACAGTGCTGCTTGCGGTCACTGTGTACGGCGTCGTTGTGTGGTACGCGGAGGACCGTCACTGGCAGGAGCTGCGCGAGCCGCGGCGTGGCGGGCTGGAGGCGCTGCTGTGCGATGACGAGGAGAGCGACGAAGAGACGCAGAAGCCCCACAACGTGACGTCATCGTCGTACGCCTCAGGCACCACCGGCGCGTCGTCGTACCGACCACCCGCACCGCCGCTGCAGCCTATGGCTGGTGACACCCGCTCAGACACTCTGAGCCTACTGGACCGTGCATTGAGTGCGAACGGCAAAATTGGTCACGCCGGCATGTGACGTGTAACACTTGGAGTTATTAATTATGCGGTGTTGGTTGATGGGGGGTGGGTGCGGAGCCACGGATGTGCTGCGCCCCACAGCCGGCCATCGCTCACGGCACCGTGTTGTTGATTGGTGTTTCTATCGATTTGTTTCTTTTTTGAGCGGGTGCTTCCAGGAGTTTTTCCCGTTCCACGATGACTGTGTGGAAGGGTATTGAGTTGTCGCTCTCGTTGCTCCTGATGCCATGTTGTACCGGACTGTAATTTTATGGAGTTGCGTGCGAGGAACTCAACGCTCATTTTGTGCAATGGAGGAAGGGTACGGTGAACCGCCTAGCGGAATTAATGAATTGCGGCTCTGCCTTATCGTGGGTTTACATGCAGGGGGCATTAATTTTTGCAGGAGCAAAGGGTCGACAGAGTAGCAGCGGGTCTCCAGGCCTCCAGGAACGTCTTTGAGCGGGATTATGTATTGAGGCACGACGCATTGTCGTAATTCCGGCCTGCCATGGTGTGGCGAGTGCACAGGGTGATTGTTGTCTCTTTAGCGGTGGAAGCGACGGACCAAGCCATCCCAGTCACGTTCCACGCTTGCCCTCGAGCGCACCGCATTCCACCGGCAAGGGATGTCGTCGCGGATTGGCCACGCTGGTACGGGGATGCCCACACGAGGAATTGCTTCTTTTCCCAATTCCCCTCCGGCCGTGCGAAATTCATGCAGCACAGCAGATACAGAGGGATTTGGCGTTAGCATGGAGAGTACGATATTTACCGGGACTTTTTCCACGGCAGCGTGCGCCCATGCACCTACTCGTCGAACCGTGGAGGCACGCGAGCAGACGTCGACGGTTCTGGATCACCTGGTGACTCACATTGTGGACGTACCCTTTTTTCTTGCCCGCAACGCCGAGGAGCGTGCACACGGATGCAGCTTGTCCTTGGCCACTGCGGCGTGTCCAGGAACGAAGCTTGTGATGCGGAATCCGAGAAGGCGTCTGATCTCTCACAGCTCACAGACACATGGAGCACCGGCATCGTCGCACTGGCCGAAGGTATTATTCGTGCCCGACAGCTCAAGCCAGAGGCTCGCCGCTCCGCCGTAAGAGGCGACTGGGAACCCACGCGCACGGACGCCACCCTCACTCGTGGGGAAGAGGCCGCACTGGCCCGCCTCCGCAGCGGAGTTTCGCACAAATACGGATGGCTGCTACGACCACTGCGGCCCGCCATCCCACGCACATGCTGTTGGTGCGGCTCGGATGCCGCACAGCAGGCACGCAAAGAACTTCGCACGGAAACGCCGCCTCCTCCCACTGGACCCAGCCCGCCACGATCCGACGGCCGGCAGACTGCCCGGTGTGCGGAAGGCACTGCAGCTGCCGCACTAGTGTCGTGACGCACATGGTTGACGCCCAGGGCATGACGCGCCCCCAGGCGCTGCGGGAATTCAGCTTTCCCAATGAGTCGGAACCGCCAGAAATCCCACCGGAACCAACACCCGCCACTTGAGCGGGGACGAGAGCGAGGGACGGCACGCCGATCGCACCTCCGCTGCAGACCGCACAGCCCAGGCCGAAGTCACTCTCATGCATTTTCCGCACGGCGTCGTAGGGCAAGCCGGAATCGTGTTTCATCTTCGGCACTTCCACAAGCAAGAGTTCCCCCGACAAATAGGGGGCGTTGCCAGGAATATGGCGGCGTGACGGCATGCACCCCGTTCGAATGCATGTACAGTGCGAATTGAGGGTTCAAGCGAAAGCGGGACCACTGTCCCGCATACGAGCACACGAACGCTCCAGAACAGAGCCACGATCGGCACCGAAGAGGGAAGCACTTTGTAAACGCTTTTAATGTGACGGGCAGGCGGGCAATGCCGGGGATTGACCACCCACACACGGCACAAACACCCGAAAGCAAGAAAGTCGTGACAATAAAAAATAGAGATTAAATAACCACGCGCTGCAAAGCCCGAACCTCCGCATGAAGAACATCACAGAAACCCCGTCTCCGCGCAGGAGAATTCCACCGAGAAAAAGTGCACCGCGTGCCTAAAATGGCAGGCACACATGCGTTGGTGAACGTCACGCTGTCGCCGGTTTCCACGACGGCAGAGGGGCCAGACCACCGAGAAGACGCACGTTGCCCGGCGACGACAGACCAATGGAATCACCACCGGCTGAGCTTCGCCGTCCGGCGTGCGTGTTTCAGTGCCACAGCAGTGACTGACTGACCCGCTACCGCACGGCGCGCCACGGCATTGACCGGAAATTGTGAGAACCGGCCGATTTGAACTGTGCGAAGAGGCAAGTCTGCATTTACTCCGCTGCGGCTCCCACTTCGGGTGTCGGGGCTTTCTTTCAGACCTCCGATCATTGGGCGGACGTGCTCTGCGATGGCGGTTGGCGTGTGAGTCTTCGTATTTGTTTGGGCAGACACGAGTGATAGTAGCAGTATATATCAACAGCGCTGAATAGATATTAATACCGATATTTAAATGTCTATCTATATACATACGCGGCCAATAAAGTAGCAATCCAATAAACCAAGAAACCAAGCAATCTTTCAATTTGGAGGGGAGAGAAGGGATGTATCCATATAAACAAGAAGATAAGCATCGATCAATGTATAGCGATATCGGTGTGGGTATGAGTATCAAAAAGTTACTTTGTTTTTATTGATGCCTATTTTCGTATTTATATCTCTCCATATAATTTTTCTAGGAGCTTGTGAAGGGAATGATCGCGGGAGAGCTGGCCAACTTACTGTATGTATCCTGATAAAACGAATACAATTTTTTTACGACACACTTTTTTATTACGAATTTTGGGAATGCCACGACTTTAAGGACATCAGGGAACCGATGGCGGCTAGATAATTTTATTTTTATTTTGCCATTCCACCCACACCCCTTTGATTCCCACCATGCGGCGGGGGATTGTGGCTGGAGGACCAAAAAGACTGCCACTTCGTAAGCAATAGCATTCTAGATCCTAGCTGAGTAAAAAAGGTCACTTTAGCGCTCAAAAGAATATATATATATATATATATATATATTTAATCAGAAGAAAACATTGAGGCAATTAAATGCCTCTGCATTAATCCCCTCTTTTTCCCCTATCCTGTTTGTTTTATATAGATAATTTTAGGATCCGGCCAGCGGCCCAGAAGATTATTCGGGCCTGTTATTTTACTGATTATTGGCAAAAACGGATGATTGAGACACCGCGATTGACCGTGGAGGATGCGTAACAATTGTGTGTTTCACGCCCTCCACTGCAGCGCCCTCTCCTGGGGCCGGGGCACTTCTTCACATCCCTACTCATTGGGCGGATGTGCTCGACGATGGTGGCTGGCGTGCGGCCATGGGAGTTATTTGAGAGTAGTCAATGCCAAAGAAGAAACGGCCACTGCACGGCTTTGCGTTTTTTTGTGTGGGTTGCGGTGTTTCCACGTCCTATTGAAATGATGGAGTACTTGTTGTATTTTCATTTTGCTTGCGCTGCGCAGCTTCCCTTTCTTGGTCACGGTGGCTGCGTGTTCGTCGCACGTGCCGCATCGTCCACTGTTGCTCCCTCATTGTGTTGGGGGAGTCGACGAGCGACGGCTTTGGTGGAGTGGCGCCCCAGTTTGGGGAGGAAGGCACCAACCTCTGCTGAATGCGACAGTCTCTGCTGCAGGCAATCTGGAGGGATGGTGTCGTTGTTGCCACGACCAACTGAGATGGACGAGGACCGCACTGCGTCTCTTTCCCCTTTCTTCATCATTGCAGTTTTCTGTAGACACACGCACCGCACGGCAGCGACGCGACCACCATCCGGGCGGCTGCGAGCCAATCGGACTGTGCAATTGATTTGGGTTAGGGTTTCTCGTGACTGGGGGCCGCCGCCGTGCTTCTTCATCCCTTCCTTCTGTGTGTAATGCCGTCTGCGCGTATGGTGCCGCTGTGTGTTGTGCAATGCCGACCCACGTGAGCGAAAAACGACGCTTTGACTGCTGGCAACTGGCGAATCCTCCACCCCTTTCCCGCGTCAGCACTTTATTCTTTTACGCGCTCGATGGCTGTCGGTTGCGACGCCGCCATGCGGGTCTGTCCCGTCTCTTGTGTGTCTTTCACGGCATCGGGACTGCTCTGTGATGCAGCCATTCGGCAACAGGAGCGGTGCCAATGGTCATGTGTCTTTTTGCTGAAATAGCGCCACTCTGAATGGTGGCTGTGTGGAGCTGCGTGGGCGGTGGGAGGGCGAGGGTGTCACTGGCGTGGTTGCGTCTGTGCTTTTTTGTGTCGGTGGCTGTGCATTGGTGGGGACTGTCTGTGGCTGGATGCTTCTGCGTGCCAATTTCTTTATTTGCTGTTGTCTCTGCCTTCCTTTCCTCTGATCAAGCAGATAGAGATACTTTGGATTGACCAGCACAACTATCGTTTCAAGCTATTAGGGATTAATTGCACTATTAGGATAAGCAGTAGTGGGTTAAAGATCTGGCGGAATTGTGTTTCTGGATTTTCCATTTGTAGAACAGGATTTGTTGGACAGGAGTTATGGTTGACGGGTCGAGTGCAACACACCACGGCAGCCCTGTTGATATCTGTTTGGGTCTGTGGATGTGGTCTGCGGTGGGCGCGTGTCCGCGCGGCCGGCACCGTGTGCGGCACAGGGCCATTGCGGCTGTGCGTGCGGCGCTGCTTGTTTTGTTGTCGCTGGTTGCGGCGGCGGCGTGGGTGCCCGCGGTGCATGCGGTGGTGTTGCGACTGCGGGGCGGCACGGTGGACAGAGCCATCACGGTTGGCCGCGCCGTGGACACGGTGCTGATGGACGGCGTGTCCATCACGAACGGCGTGGCCGTGGTGTTCGACGTGGCGGCGATGCTTCCCGGCGCTCTGCGCATCGAACTGAGGAACTGCGTGTGCGACGGCGGTGCGCAGATCTACGTGCGGGGCTACAGCGGCGAGCCGGCGAGTGACCGGAGCCTGGAGGTGAGTGTGAGCGGGCTGTCCGGTGACTACTGCTCGCTTGTGTTTGTGCACAACCTGCCGGCACACACGAACGTGACGGTCCGTGACTCGACGATTGTGACGGCGGGACCGATGCGCTACTCGCAGCTGAGCGGGCTGACGGACGCTGTGGCGTCGCCGCTTGTGCTGCACGCGACGTCACTGTTGCAGTCGCAGCTGCGTGTGAGCAACACTGTGCTGAGGTCGTTGCAGGCGGGCGGGTCGGCGGTGTACGTTGGCGGCGGCGTGGACCTGCTGTCGAGCGCTGTGGTGCTTGACGGCGTGTCGCTGGAGGCGTCGGGCGGTCTGACCGCGTCCGCGATGCGTGTGGCGTCCTCGTCGCGTCTCAGTCTGCGGAGCCACTCGGTGTTCTCCGTGACGAACGTCTCGGTTGTGAGCAGCGGCGGCGGCCTTGTGCTTGGCGAGCGCCTCGAGGTGGTTGATTCGGTGCTGCGCTTCGTGGGCGTCGAGGGGTCTGTCGCGTCGTCGCTGGTGCGCTGCGACGGTGGAACGATCGGTGGCGGCGGGTGGCTGGACCTGCACGACGTGTGGGCGGTGGGCGAGACGTCGTCCGTGGCATCGCTGTCGGGGGTGACGCTGAGCGGCGGCACCGTGTCGATTGCGCGTTGCGCTGCCACTGGCGCGACGCTTGTCGCCGGACCGGCGATCACGAGCGGCGTCGTGGCCGTGCAGTGCAACCGTGCCGGCGGCCGGGTGCTGCGGAGCAGCGGCGACTACCGCATGGCCGGCCTGCCCTCCGTGAGCGTGGTGCCGTGCGGCGGCTGTGCGGCAGTGCTGGCGTGCTTTGATGCGCTGACGGCGTCGTTCTCTGACTGCGTGTGCAGCTGCCTTGCTGGCGGCTTGGGCGAGACGTGCCTGCCGTTCGACGTGCCGCCTGCGAGGGCCGGCGGCGGTGGTGGCGGTGCGCCGGGCTGCGTGAGTGGCGTGACGCTGACGGAGTCGGTGACGGTTGGCGGCGGGCGTGCGACGGCGTGCTTCGACTCGGTGGTGTTCAGCGGGCCGATCACTGTGGCGGTGGACCTGCGCTCGATGGACGCGTTTGCTGACGCGCTGAACGTGACGCTGCACCACTGCGTGCTTGCGGGCGGTGTGCGGCTGCGGATTGGCGGCCTCAGCGAGAGCACGGCGCGCCTGGTGCCGTACGCCCTCGTCAACGTGACGAATGTGACGTCGCTGGAGGGCACGATCGTGCTGCATGGCGCGATGCCGCCGAACTCGAGTGTGCTGCTGGCGAACTCAACGCTGCGCGCGACGGTTGGCGGGTCGCAGTACGTGACGACGACCCGTGGCCACGAGGAATTTCGGTACGGCCCCGCGCTTGTCCTGGACGGCGTCCGGCTGCTGTCGACGCGGTTTGTCGTGACGCGGTCGACGATGGTGTGTGGCGGAGGCTCGTGCGCTGCGATCCTCGTGGAGCGCGGCTTTTGCGCGAACCTGTCCAGCACCTTCTACATGGACAGCTGCGTTGTCAATGCGCAGATGCACGTGATTTACGCCCTTGCGTCGGACCTGCGTGTCAGCGGCGGCTCCGTGTTCTCCATACAGAACAGCTCGTGGAGTGCGCCGAGCACCGAATATTACAGGGGCGCGTGTGTGTTTGAGGGCGTTGTGGTGGATGGCGGCAGCGTGCTGCAGATTGTGTCCAGCACTTTCCGTCTCGGCTTTGCCATGCTCATTGCAACCACGCTGACCGTGGCTGACGGCAGCTGGCTGGTGCACCGCGACAACGAGTTCCGCACCGCCTACGTTGTGTACGTGGCCAGCTACTACGGCATGGCGTTCCGCGATCGGAGTGTGTGGTCGATACTTGACAACAACTTCAACTACGGCTCGTACTCGTCAACCATCGCATACATGACAAGCAACTGGTCACCAACATCCGACGCGCGCCCGACCATCTACGGCGTCTGCAACGAGGCAAGGGGCTCTCCTCTGACGAATTACGGAGATGACCTCAATATTGTGGCGCCCGTGAGGGTGTTGGACTGTGGTGCGTGCACCATGGACGCCGTGTGCTTTGCAGCGAGGACGAGCAGCATCAGCGGCTGCCGGTGCGTGTGCGCTGCTGGTGGCTACGGCGACACGTGTCTGCCGGCTGCTGTTCCGGACGGTCTTGGGCCGCTCCCGCTCCCCGAAGCGGACGACACGGAGATCCGCTGCGTGCACGGTGGCATCATCAGCTCCGTGGACTATCCTGATCCCGGTGTGCGTGGTCTGTGCTTCGTCAACGTGACCTTCACCGCCGCGATTGTGCTGGACCTGTCGTATTTCGACGCGCCACAACAGACACTCAACATCACGCTGCTGCAGTGCGTTTTCATGGGCCTGTCGATCAAGGGGAATGGTGCGCATGTGCACGTGAGCGTTGTCTCCTCGATGCTGGACGCCGGAGCGTTGGAGTTTGAGGGCCATTTTGGCGTGAGCTCCCTGATACTGGTGGTTGGCAGTGCAACTGTGACGACGTCATATTACGCCATTTTATTTTTGGAGTTTACTCTCGGTGCGAACTCGACGCTGCTGCTACTCGACAACCGCATCGAGGGGAATAGGTACGCAGTTTATTTCCCCGTTGCTGTTGTTGTTGATGGTGGCGGAATCATTGTGAAGGGAAATGTGCTGATGACAACGGATAATAGACGCCGTATGGGATCAGCCGTTTGTTTACACGCTGTTGATGTGAGGAACGGCGGCTACTTTGACATTGAGAACAACACGATGAGAGCGGCCATTGGCATCGAACTGTTTTTGCATGCCACCGTGAGCTCCGCGGGGCTGCTGCGAGTGGCGGACTGCACCTTCGTTGGCAGGAAGGAGAGTTTTGATTCCACGCTAGTGTTTTTGGACGGTTCTGTGACACTCGAGGGTGGAGCGCAGTGGCGTGTGGAGGGCAACAAAGTGAGCGCAGCCTCATTGTTGAGTATGCCACTTTCCAAGCACAAAATGAGGCTGTCGGGCAGCAGCACCACCGTGGTGCTATCAAACAACCGTCAGGTAGACGATAGTTATTCCTTTGCTGATCTGGCTCTGCCGAGCATGGTCAAGAAGCCACCCGCGCGGTTGGTCGTTGGGTGCAACCTGCAGGGGGATGAGGAGGTGTCGTACGACGATGTGTTTCTTGGGGACGTGGAGGTGTTCAGGTGCGGCACGTGCGACGACGACGCGGCGTGCTACATGCCCGGGACGGAGTTGGTGGACCGCGGCTCGTGCTCGTGCAGCTGCAAGAACGGATGGCATGGCGCGTCGTGTCTTCCCCTCGAGGTGCCCGACACGGTTGTGCCGCCCGTGGCGGAGAGAGCCGTCGACGGCGACACGAGCTGCGTGGTGGACCAGACGCTGACGAACCTCACGCTGAACATGTGGAAGACGCACCACTGCTACGCGGGTGTGACATTCAGCGGCGTGGGTGCTACGCTGACTTTTTTCTTTGACAGTATGCCGCTGCATCTCCCCATCAACATCACGTTCACCGGGTGCACATTCCGTGACGGAGCCGCGCTGCAGTTTGTTGGGGGTGCTGGGGCGGCCGAGTCATCCGGCGTCCTGATCCGCGTGAGCCAGACGGTGATGCGGTCCTCTGTTGTTGCGTTTATACGTGCCCTCCCGCAGCACTGCGACGTTGCCGTCACGGAGGTTGACGCGGTGCAGTCTTCTGAGGTCCATCTGCCGGACACCGGGAGGAACAAGCTTAGCGTACTGTTACTGAAGAATGTTGTGCTGAGTGCGTCTTCGCTGCTGGTCAGCAATGTCAATGCGCTTGCAACGAAGCAAGATGCGTATGGTTTGTACTCGACCGGGACGCTGACGCTGGTGGGTGGCAGCTCTCTTTACACGCGGTACTGCAGCTTCGATGGATACGCACACATGCTTTACATGAATATCCTCAGTGTCAGTGATCACTCTGTTTTTGCGCTGCTCAACAGCACAATGTCCTCCGGGGAAAGTCTTCTGTATATGCGCCACGGATTGAGCGTGTCGGATCACAGCGTGTTGCGCGTGGTGGGGAACAGCGCTCCCGTGCCCTGCGCTATCTATGCATGCCAGAAGTGGTCTCTTGAGCTGTTAAGCTGGCTGGGATGGCGCGACAACGACGTGGGAGTGGGTG
>NW_001849396.1:23065-55277 GCF_000209065.1 Trypanosoma cruzi
GGAGGGACGGTGCCGTGCTGTTGCTGTTGGGCAACGTGCACGCCGCTGTTGGGGCGCTGAACATTGTCGTCACCGGCAACACATTTAGTGACGCGCTGCTCAGCCCGGAGGGTGGGTTTCCACCGCAAACGAACATCACGATGAGCGGGAACCGCTTCACGGTCACGAGGCTGATCCCTCGGTCGGGTTTGGACATTAGGAGGCCGTCGTGTGTCGCGATGAATGGACTGGCGATCAGCAACGACTCCGCGGTGGTGCTGAGTGGCAATGTGTTTCACGCCGTGGCGGCATCGTCAAGCGTCATTTACTTTGTCGGATCTGCTCTGAGGGTGTTGTGGCACTCCGTGTTTGCGGTGATGGGCAACACGTTTCATGTGGCTGGCGGTAACAGTACGCTGATACATCTTGAGGGGTCTAGCCAGTCATTTTCACTGAGTGTACTGAACAACTCTGCTGTGGTGATCCGAGGCAACGTCGTGGTGGGGGAGTTAGAGCACTTCATGCAATTTCTTTGGGCCTCACGTGTGGAGTCCCAGTCAGCGGTCGTTTTTCAGAGCAACGAGATGCAGAGAAGCTTGGCTGTGTTTTTCTCAAGATCCAGTTACCAAATCTACTACAAATCCTGGCTGCAGTTGGGCGACAACCTCTGCCGTGAATCCCCATCGGAAGACTTTGCCTGCATATCTCCTACGGCGGATCTCCGCGACTCCACGTTGTCTGTTTCTGGCAACCAATTCATTTCCAGCAGGGGTACGACGACAGCGCTGCAGATATATTTAGGTTTCCGCGATCTCACAAACGGAACGATTGTGGCCGCGTGCAACACTGTGAACGGCGAGGAGGAGGCGAACTACGCCATTCCGTCCGTGTACAACGCCACCATCCTGACTTGCAGCGACCCATGCACTCTCGCGGCGTCGTGCTTCCCCGCGTACACGACGACGGCGTCGAGTGATGGCTGCGCCTGCACGTGCGCTGAGGGCGGCCATGGCGATGCGTGCCTGCCCGTTGCTGTCCCCGAGCCACCGAGCACCGACGGCGCCGACGTGTGCGTGCGTGACGTGCGTGTGGATGTGGAGGTGAACGCCGGTCTCGGGACGTCGGTGGCGTGCTACGTTGGTGTGACCTTTGCGGCGGACGTCGTGGTGGACGTGGAGTCGATGTCAGGGAGCGTGCGCAACGTGACGCTGGCGAACTGCACGTTTTTGGGCGGAGCGAGCCTGTACGTTGTTGGGTGGCGGTCCGACCCGCCTGCTGGACAGCGCGTCGATGTGCTGATCAGCGGGCTTGAGTCGCGCTCCGGCGGCGGCGTGCTGGTGGCGAACCGATTTCCGCCGGGCTCGCGCGTCACTGTGGTGGACTCAGTGCTGATCGCAGAGGCGTGTGTTGCGTACCGCGGCGCCTACGGCCTTGGCGACGCCTCCGCGTGCCTCGTGCTGCACAGCGTGAATCTGACTGGGAGCGTGCTGACCATTGCGCGCACGCATGTGGCGGCGGTGTTCCGCGACGCTGTTGGCGTGTTGGTTGTTGGCGGCGTGGCGCTGTCGTCGCGCGGAGCGCTGTACTTGGACGGGCTGTCGGTGCAGACGGCGCTGGGGCTGTGCGTGTCGGTGGAGGGCGGTGTTGCGGCCAGCGGCGGCTCCGTGGTGGCGTTCGTTGACAGCGACTTTCTGCTGTGCAAGCACGCGGTGTCTGTGCGTGGGACTGTGAGCGTGTCGGGCTCCGCAGTGGCGTTTATGCGAAGCGAATTCTTGTTGACGGAGGACTACGCGGTGGCGTTTTATTCGACGGTGAGCCTGGCCGGTGGGTCGATGCTGCTGGCGAAGGACAACGTGCACGACGGCGCCTCGAGGGAGATGCTCTACGCGGCTGGCGCCGTGACCGCTGCTGGGAGCACGCTGAGCTTTGTGCGCAACCGAGCGCTGCTGCCGCGGATGCTGTCGCTGAGCCTGTCGCTTGCGGCTGGGGCGCATTTGAGGGTGGCGTGCAACGACGCGGGTGGCCGTGTCCTGTCGACGGCGGAGGAGTACGCAGCGGCTGGTTTTGGCGACGCTGGGCGCATCGACGTTGCTGGGTGCGACGACTGCGACAGGGATATTTACTGCTACGCGCCCGGGACGGCGTCTGCAAGGATGGAGAACGGTGTGTGCGTGTGCGTGTGCGGCAGCGGCGGGTACGGCGAGGCGTGCGTGCCTGTGGAAGCTCCCGCGCTGCCGCCCGCTGTGGGCACTGCGTCGAGTGTTTTTGTCCGCGAGGGCGTGACGGTGCAGTCGGTGTTCGTTGTGCCTGCCGGTGCGAGCGAGGTGACGCTGCGCCACGTTGTGCTGGACGGCGTGAGTCCTGTGCTCTACGTGCCGTGGATGGCGCGGGACGGCGTGCGGATCGTTGTGCAGAACGTGTCGCTGCTGAACGGCGCCGTGCTGTACGTGATGGGCGGTGGAGCGCTGCGCGGTGCGATGGCGGCGGGGAGCGACGAGAGCGGGCCGGTGGAGCTGTCGGTGTGCGATGTGGAGGCGCTGAACGGTGCGCTTGTGCTGACCGGCACGTTTCCTGCGGGGTCTGTGCTGACGGTGACGGACTCCGTGCTGGTTGCCGCGAGGCCGACGTCGCTTGTGTATCTTCCCGGCTCGCAGTCCTCGCCGTACGCACCGGTGCTGGTGCTGTCGGGCCTGCGTCTTGTGCGGTCCGTGCTGGTTGTGTCCGGCGTGGCCCTCGTGACCGTGATGACTGGTGGGCGGACGGTGGTGGTGGACGGCGCGGTGCTGGAGCTTGTCGGTGGCGGTGTCGCGCTGGACGCGGCTGTGCTCGGTGGCGAAGTTGCGTTGTACGCGAGTGCGCGCGTGGTTGCGTCGGGGGGCGCTGTGCTGCGCGTGTCGGGGAGCCAGGTGTACGCCGCGCATGGGTTGGTGTTCGGCAGCGGGGTGGCGGCCAACGCGTCCGCCGTCGTGGTGAACGACAACGCCGGTGTGCTGACCGATGGCGCGCTGCTGGTGCTGCGGGGGTCGGCGTCGTTTGCGTCCGGGTCGTGGCTGTCGGTGCGCGGCAACAGCATCAGTGGCAGGCTCCTGTCGCTGCCGTCGTACCCGCGCAGTGCGGACCTCGTGCAGAGCACGCTGACGCTCTATGAGAACGCCGGCAGTGGGCCCGTTGTGATGGACGGCACCGTTGCGCTTGGGGGTGCCGGCCGAAATTTCGTCGTGGGGTGCCTGACGCTCAACGGGCAGGCGCTGCAGCCGATGGACTACAGGTCCGCCGGCATCATCGGGGAATTTCGTCCCGTGGCGTGTGGCGTGTGCGATGCCAACGTGCACTGCTTTGGTGCTGCGACGAGGGCGATGTCTGGGTCGTGCCGCTGCCGTTGTGCTGAGGGCGGGTACGGACGCGACTGCCTGCCGGTGTACCTGCCGCACGTGGACGGGTGCAACCGCACGCCCGCTATGCCGCCGCTGAGCCACACGGTGACGCTGACGGAGACGCGCAGCCCGACACCAAAATGGACGCCGAGCCTGAGCACGACGCACTACAGTCCGACGCGGTACGGGCCGACGAAGACCCTGCAGGTGACGGAGACGGTGGCGCTGCCGCCCACGCGGACCCCGACGGCGTCGGTGAGCGGCACGCTGTGGTGGAGCGAGGTGGCGTGCCCGACACTCGCCGTGACGACGACGGCGGCTGGTGGGAGCCTGACGCAGAACGACATTCGCGGCGGTGGGAGCGCCGTCCCGACGCTGCTGATGGTGGCGCTGCCGCCGCCGTTTCGGTGGGCGCGCGACCCGCAGCTCGGCACGCACCTGAGCTTTGTGCCGGTGTCGACGGCACAGCCGCGCGGGTTTGGTGGTCCGTGGGGAGCGATGCTGAGCAACGCGACGTGGATGCGCAACGCGACGAATCCGTCCACCGTCCTGGAGCTGGCTGTGCCCATGCACCGCGGTTACTTCGTTGCTGCCGACGAGACGATAGTGATTCGGTGCGACGCTGTGGCGGTGTTTGGCGGCTGCAAGGGTGTGCTGCTTGGGTCCTTCACAATCAGGTCGAACGTGCTGCCCGCTGCTGCCAACGCCCTCTCGGCGATCACCGGCGTTGTTGCGGGTGCGGCGGCTGTTGCCGTGGTGGTGACCGGCGGGCTCGGCTCCGTCCTGGAGATGCAGGCGCTCGGCGTGTTTGCGAGGATGCCATGCGCCTCGGCGCAGGAGCGTGCGAGCACCGTTGCGCTGCCGTACTTCCTGTCGGTGTTCGCTGCCCTTGACCCGCTGTGGATGGTGGTGGGCAACGCGCTGCTCGCCGCTGTGTTCGGGTGCGTGCACTGCGGTGTGACGGCGGCCTTCCAGCGGTGGCGCGGCGTGGACACGGCGAGTGCGTGGGCGGCGATGCGCTTCCCGAGCCTGACGTACGTCGTGGCGCACGCGATGCATCTCGGCATATTCTTCGGCTCCGTGCTTGCACTGGCGATGCCTGGCGCCCGCGGGCATCACCGCGTGGTTGGTGTCGTTGGCGTGCTGTACGGTGTGGCGTTCCCTGCTGGCGTGTGCTACCTGATTGCTCGCCACGTGGGCGCGAGCTTCACGAGGTACTGGCAGTTTTCGAGGAAACCGCTGCACGAGCGCCTGCTGTACCCCGTCGGGTATTGGCACCCCGCGGCGCAGCAGCGGATGTACGGCGGACTGCTGACGACCATGAGGGGCAGCCGCGTGTACTGGTGCGTGTTCCAGCTGTCGGTGCTGTGCGTGGTGGGCCTGATCGCTGCTGTGCATCCGCCCGTGGGAGACTGCCACGTCCTGTACTTCTGCATGGCTGCTGTGCTGGTTGCGGGCGCGGGCGTGATTGCCTTCACGAACATGATGCGCTCGGCCTTCCTGACGGTGATGCACACTGCGGGCTTTGTGCTCCTTGCGGCGCTGTGCGTGGTCAGCGCGGCCAACCACCTTGCGCCGAGCGACGGCGGTGCGAGGGCGTACGCGGCTACGGTGCTGCTGCTGACGACAGTGCTGCTTGCGGTCACTGTGTACGGCGTCGTTGTGTGGTACGCGGAGGACCGTCACTGGCAGGAGCTGCGCGAGCCTCGGCGTGGTGGGCTGGAGGCGCTGCTGTGCGATGACGAGGAGGGCGACGAAGAGACGCAGAAGCCGCACGAAATGACGTTATCGTCGTACGCCTCAGGCACCACCGGCGCGTCGTCGTACCGACCACCCGCACCGCCGCTGCAGCCTATGGCCGGTGACACCCGCTCAGACACTCTGAGCCTACTGGACCGTGCATTGAGTGCGAACGGCAAAATTGGTCACGCCGGCATGTGACGTGTAACAATTGGAGTTATTAATTATGCGGTGTTGGTTGATGGGGGGTGGGTGCGGAGCCACGGATGTGCCGCGCCCCACAGCCAGCCATCGTTAACAGCACCGACGGTATTGTTGATTGTTGTTTCTATCGATTTGTTTCTTTTTTGAGCGGGTGCTTCCAGGAGTTTTTCCCGTTCCACGCTGACTGTGTGGAAGGGGATTGTACTGTCGCCCTTGTTGCTCCTGATGCCGTGTTGTATCGGACTGTAATTTCATGGAGTTGCGTGCGAGGAACTCGGCGCCCATTTTGTGCAATGGAGGAAGGGTACGGTGAACCGCCTAGCGGAAGTAGTGAATTGCGGCTCTGCCTTATCGTGGGTTTGCATGCAGGAGACATTACAGTCCTCAGAAGCAAGGCGGCGACAGAGTAGCAGCGGGTCTCCAGGTTTCCAGGAACGTCTTTGAGCGGGATTATGTATTGAGGCACGACGCATTGCCGTGATTCCGGGCTGCCCTGGTGTGTGCGAGTGCAGCGGGGGATCGATGTCTCTTTAGCGGTGGAATTGACGGACCAAGCCATCCCAGTCACGTTCCACGCTTGCCCTCGAGCGCACCGCATTCCACCGGCAAGGGATGTCGTCGCGGATTGGCCACGCTGGTACGGGGATGCCCACACGAGGAATTCCTTCTTTTCCCAATTTCCTTCTAGCCGTGCAAATTCCATGCACCACAGCAGATACAGAGGGATTTGGCGTTAGCATGGAGAGTACGATATTCACCGAGACTTTTTCCACGGCAGCGTGCGCCCATGCACCTACTCGTCGAACCGTGGAGGCACGCGAGCAGACGTCGACGGTTCTGGATCACCTGGTGACTCACATTGTGGACGTACCCTTTTTTCTTGCCCGCAACGCCGAGGAGCGCGCACACGGATGCAGCTTGTCCTTGGCCACTGCGGCGTGTCCAGGAACGAAGCTTGTGATGCGGAATCCGAGAAGGCGTCTGATCTCTCGCAGCTCACAGACACATGGAGCACCGGCATCGTCGCATTGGCCGAACGTATTATTCGTGCCCGACAGCTCAGGACCGAAGCTCGCCGCTCCACCGCAGCAGGCGACTGGGAAGCTACGCACACGGACTTCATTCTCACTCGTGTGGAAGAGGCCGCACTGGCCCGCCTCCGCAGCTAGGTTTCGCACAAATGCGAATGGCTGCTACGGCCACTGCAAACCGCTATCCCAGGCAAATGCCGTTGGTGCGCGGCGCGGATGCCGCACTCGTATCCTGACTCACATGGTTGACGCCCAGGGCATGACGCGCCCCCAGGAGCTGTGGGAATTCAGCTTTCCCGATGAGTCGGAACCGCCAGAAATCCCACCGGAACCAACACCCACCAGTTGAGCGAGGACGAGAGCGAGAGACGGCACGCCGACCGCACCTCCGCTGCAGACCGTACAGCCCAGGCCGAAGCTACTTTTATGCTGTTTCCGCACGGCGTTGTACAACCAACAAGCCGGACCCAGACTTTGTCACCGACACTGCCACAAGCACGACTGCTCCGGTTCAAGAAGAAAGCGTCCCGGGAATATGGCGATCCTGCTGCATCCATCCCGTCCCAATGCACGTCCTGTGGATTCAGGTCCGAAACGAAAACGAGTCCAGTATCTTACATGCGCGCTCACGAACGCTCCAAAACAGAGCTGCAGCCGGCAACAAAGACTACGGCACTCCTTCAATGCCCTTAACGTGGCAAGCAGCCGGGCATTGCCGAGGTGTTGGCCAGCCACACCCGGCACAAGCACCCCGACGGTAAGAATGTCACGACGCCAAAAATGGCGCCACAATGCACGCACTCCGCAAAGCTCGAAACACAGCAGGAAGAACGCCAACTCCGCACAGCGACTTTGCCTCCGCAGGAGATTCCCTCCGCCGCGCAGGAGAATGCCGGCGAGGGACGGCGCACCGTGCGCCCAAGGCAGCACGCACACTTCAGTTCATCAACGTCCCACTGCCGCCAATTGAATGGCAACAGAGGCGTCATGCTGCCGATAAGGCGCACGTTGCCCGGCGATGGCACTCCGATGGGATCACTACCGGTCAAATTTCGCCGTCCAGTATGCGGCTTTTAGTCCCGCAAAAGTCACGGAATGGGCCGGCATAGCACGGCACACCACGGGCATTGACCGTACATCGTGAAATACAACCAGCGTGAAATGTGTGACGAGACACTTCCGCATCTACTCCGCTGCCCGACTCTGTAGGCGCACAGACAAAAACAAGGAGTGGACGCTGGGAAAGTGAGGAATCCGTGCTTCGCAAAAAAGTTGGCGCAGTTTTCTTCTCGAGGGGGAAAGGCTCTGCCGCCCCCCAAGCATCACCCCCACACGGCGACGAGGTGGAAGACGCCTTGCAGATGCGGCAAATTGCCTTTGCTCCTGGTAGGTTCCCCTCTTTTTCTCCTCATTTACGGACTTTTTGAAAATTTGTTACTTGATTTCTTGGCAGTGACGGATTATTTATTTATTTACTCCACTACTCCCAGGGGACGCGTAACGGGTTGTGTTTTACGCCGTCTCCTGCAGTGCCATCTCCAGGGGTTGGGGTTCTCTTCCGCATCTCCAATCAGCGTGGCGGACGTGCTTTACGATGGTGGCCGGCAAGAGGGTCTTTGAGGTTATTTAGGAAAAAAAAACGAAGAAATGCAAGAAGTGAATAATAACAAATGCACAAATACCAAAATTGGCGAATATAAATAAATAAATAAATAAATATCGATACCCATTTGTTTATCTAGGGATGTATATGTTTGTAATTAATAAAGCAACAAATCAATAAATCAATGAACGAAAAAAAATTTGTCAATGAGGAAAAAAAGGGATAGAGGGGTATATTCATATCTAAATAGATATCTATATATTTTAATTATATAGAATGTTTCCATACTCATATCTACATCGATACATATATATATATATATGTACATCAATTGATTTTTATTTTTATATTTATGATTATATATATATTTTACATTTTTTATTTGTGGCATTCTAGTTTAGTTGCGTCATGTATTCTTTTTCCGTGGATCTACACCTACGTTTTGAGAGCGCATAGGCATTCCGTCCCGCGGTCAAGGTTTCATATGCACTGAAGCACTCCGTTGAACAAAAGTTGCAAGGGGTTTTGCAAAGCCCATCGCAATTGAATGATGGTTGCTATCTTCTTTGATTTCCTGAAGAGGTGCAACGTGTGAGTGCGTTGTCTCTGCCACCCAACACAATGATAACTTTCAACGAGAAGTTTGCAGGTTTATTGTGCAGTTTTCTTGAGGTGTAGTCGACACCCGTATCTTGGGAGTGAATGCACGGTGTACCTGTAGGGACGCTGAGGTTGGCGTCAGAGAGGCATGGGATAACACGTACTCCGGAACAAGTGTGTGGCATTGGCCAGAGGAGGTCCTGTGTCAACGGCATCATTGATTGATGGCCTTTGATTTTGAGGCTTCGATCTTTGGTGCTTTAAGGAATGGAACGGCACTGGCTGACCAGTTGCCACTCGCTATCTGATCTGTCCTGGATGTGGCTTAAAAGACGGTGCGGACGCATGAAGAGGGAGAAAAGGAAGTAGGACATTGTGTGGACATGCACGTGGACTTGTCAGATGGTCACAATATCCCTCAACAAGTGTGGAGCCCCGAATTGATGATTTGACAGTCCTGATAAAACTGCCTGGGGTGGAGGTGAGTGCGCTGACTTCCGTTTCACCGAAATTTTCCATCTGACAAACTGCGCGGCTGACGTGGAGGGACATCATGCGCACCTGTTTCCGGCGGGTGCGATGACGTTCCCCACATTTGAGGACGATTTCCCCGATGATGCACTCTGCCATCCTCACTTTTTTTATTTGACGAAACGACGCAACGCGGGGTTGGTGCTGAGCCACTAAGGCCTTCCGTCTCGGTTGGAACCAAAACGGAGATTACATGAAGAGGCATGCCGCTCGCGACTGGTTGATGCGTTGCCTGAGAGGAGTCTTTTTGCCGCCGTGGAGCGTCTCTTTCGCCTGATTGCGGAGCCCTCTACACATTGCACAGTTCTTGTGCTCCTGAGTAGTGCCGATAGGGGCGGATTGCATGATAGTGTTTTATTGCTCGAAGGCACTGTGAGGAGGAAAAATATTATTTATTCTTTCTTCTTCCTGGGCGAGACGAATCCGTTCTTTGATTGAAGTACGAGTGCCTTGTCGCAGTTTTTGTTGGTCGTTGGTGGTTCTGGTGTTTGTTCCAATCAATGGCTCTCACTGGCGGCTCCAAGGCCTAATATCGACTGGTGTCTTCTTTCTTGGGCCCACGTTGCTTGGCCTAACAATTATTTGTGCAACTGGACAACAAATTTCCTGTAAGCGTGAATCATGTTTTGCAGAATATTGCCACAACAGCTGCTGACCGTGCTGGTGGTTGTCGCGTCTTGCATGACTCTGACGATGTTCTTGCGGATTTCATTCTGTTGCGTGTAAGTGATGTTACATCTATGTCTCGTTGTGTGGCAGAGGCCTGAGCCAACGGAGGATAGAGTGTTGCGATGAAACGCAGCACCGACAACCCTCGTGTTGCTCATCGTTGTGCATGTTTTCACTCCGGTCATCGACGTGGGGAAAATTTTATTTTGTGCAGTATGGAGAGCACTCATCCGGTGGCATATCGCCGTGTGGTGGTCTCTGGCTCAAATGACCCTGTGGAATGCTTTGTGAGGGCGAAGGATGATGGCAGGACTGTCGTGCCCACACAGACGGAGACGAGAACAGGCTGGTTGATGAGCCCTGTAAGATTGCGGTCTCAATTGCGTCATTGGATGCGTGCAGAGCAGGTGGCTCTCCGGTGTCTGTTGGCTTCACGGCCAACCCGCTGGCCCCTTCTGAAGGGCATTCAAGAGCATTTGTTCCCTGAGGGTGTTTCTGCTGTGTGGTCCGCACACTGCAGTGTCCGCTCCATTGGGCTTTTTTTTCGTTGGGAGGATGGTCTGTTGCACTTCTTGGACCACTGTGGAGGGGGAGGGTCATGGGGCAACATGCCCACCGCTTCGGTGTTGGCGCACCGCGCTCTTGTAGCCGCGTTATGCAGGAGGCATAATCCTTCGTTGCAGGATGAAAGCAACGTGTTCTTGTTCCCTTGCCAGCAATGAACGGTCTTCCTGTTATGTTGTTCGGGTGTTTCTGCCGGATAACGAGCTTGAAAATGGTTACGAGGGATGTGTGACTGCAAAGCTTGAGTGCCGTTGGTTTTTTTCTGACGGGCGGTGTTGAGGAATTACAGGCGCTTGCAGATGTCATCGCCGGTGTGAGGGCAGGTGTTTCAGCCACCCGAAGCGCGGCTGTTGGGAAGACGTGTTTCACTCTTGCAGTGGGGGCAGGCATCGACGAGGCGAATGTGCGGGCTCACCACCCTACTTCCTGTACTGTTCTGCCGCGACGACTGGATCTGATCGCCAGCCACATTAGGCCGTTGCCATGTGGCCGCAGCGTTTTCTCGAAGTGGTCGAGAGGCCGCAGGGCACGGCAGTTGCATTCATCCGTGGAATTGTCACGGGGGAAAGAAATGCGGGCCCTTTGGCATTTGAAATCTTGCTGCCGTTTGACGCCATATTTAGTGAGTCCGTGGGTACTGTCTGGTGCTCCTGCCTTTTACTGGATGATTGGAATTGCTGAGATGTGGAGGGTATTTGCTGCGCCTTCTTTTTTTGGGTATATTTGTCGCACGCCGTGTTCGGGACGGTTTTCGATTGCCGCATTGCATGGGGTGCTGCAAGGCGATGCATTATGCCACGCGATTGTGTTGTGGGTGCCGTGCGGTGGAAATATTTGACGTCGTTGAGGTGCCCTTGGAGGGTGGGGGTGGCGATCCTCCGGCGCGGGTGATCACTGACGGGTTCACACGCCCCTTTGAATTTGCTGTCCCTTTGTTGTACTTTCATGGACTGACCGCGGATATTGCAGAATATATTCAGGCTGCTGCGGTGCTCCATGCATTCAAGGTGTTGTCCTCCGCGCCATTAGCCTCGGCAGCTGACCGACCGGTGTCTTTGAAGGTTTCGGGAGGAGGATTCGTTCAATTTGTTCCGCGGCTGGAGTCGCTTCCTTCATTTCTGTCGGCTAGACACGCCCACACCGTCACTTTGCTTTTTTCCCTTCAGTGGGAGGAAAGGGTGATGACGGAATTCGAGAGACAGTGGCTCTTTTTGTTTCATCGCTGAGGCATCTGTCAGCGGCAGTTGATGCATCAGCCCTTCCTGAGGGTCGGCGGCACAAACTCTGTGGCTGAAACGATTTGGATGGGATTTCACAGGGGCAAAATCCTCGCTTCATTTCCGTGCTTATGCCGATGGAATGCAATTATTTGGCCCTTCCTGTGATGCCTCGTGTGTGCCACGACACCACATTGAGGAGAGCACGAGGCGTTATTGTCCGTGTTATTTTTTTAGACGCCACAGCTCTTTTCGGGTGTGGTCCGACTGTATGGTGGGTCCGTTGAGGGGAGGGCGTGGATGGGCCGCGCTCACCCGACTGCTGCGCCTCATTTTGCTGAACGCCTTGACCAAATTGCCGTTCCCCTTTTGCTTGCTTTACCGGGCCTGGCGATCTCTTGAGGAGCGGTGCGACGGCGTGGACTGTCAGGCTGCTGAGGAGGCCGTGGCTGCGCGGGATGTCCTGCGGTTTTTTTTTGCGTTTCAGGACTACTGTAGAGAAGAGGACATTTTATGCCTCCTTAACGTCTAGGAGAATAGATGGAGGGATCGCGGTTGTGGCATCGCACTTCACGAGTGTCTGCGCTCTTTGATCGCGTCGGCGGTGCGCTCTGTGTGTCTTCGACCACTGCCGAAGCATCCCGCCGTTTATCTTCCGGTGAACGGGAAAATCCACCGACACGCCGAGGGGGTGGTGGGGGATGTTGCAGCGAGGAACGCCTTAAAGGCTCTTCAGTTACGGTGCGCTGCTTGCAAGGATCCCGCAGCACTTGGGATTTTGCTCGCACTTACTTTCTGCTGTCTGTCTGTTGGTTGGCGCTGTTTGCCGGAGGGTGTATTGGCCCGTGCGCAACCGTCAATTTCTCTGCTTCTGTGTGTGGCCTCACAGTGATTAATCCATTGTGGAAGGGGGAGAATAATTACTGTAGCGGTTACGACGACGCTGATGTGTTACACTGTGGATGGTGGCGCCACCCACTCCTCTGCCACGTTCTTTTTTGATGCTTTTTAAATATTAATTTGATTTCTTTATTTCTTTCACTTTCTTACGAAGAAAGCAAACAAGCGCTAATCGCTGCTGTGAAATTCGAAGACACTGAAAGGACCAACAGCACACACACCGCCCACACACACATATTTATATGCTCTCACGTGTTGCTGCTGTCATGGCACCCCGCACACACAACCGTCGCCGCGTGACCGGATCCAGCGGGAGGAGGAGGGAAGGAGAGAGTGAGCCGCGGAGGCCCAACATGTCCCGGCGTGTGTTTGCTTCCGCGGTGCTGCTCCTCCTCTTCGTGTTATGCTGCGACCGTGGAGCTGCGACCGCTGAGGTGGGAAGTAATGCTGATGCTTCAACTCCTTCTGGGTCGGCATTGACGGGTGACATTACTGCAGAGGGGAGTGCTTCAGGGGGTGTTGTGAGGCCGCAACGGGTCGATCTATTTGTGCCGCAGACGACGCAGGTGCTGCCGAAGAAGGGGACTGGCTCAAGTCGGAGGGATTCATTTGTTTCACCCTCTCTTGTGAGTGCTGGTGGAGTAATTGCTGCTTTTGCCGAAGGTCACATAAATGTAAAACCCCCCCATAACGAATCAACTAAGCCGTCTTCTGATGTTGTGGCGGAGTACATCGACTATGCGTGGGAATGGTCCACTCTTGTTGAAGAGGTCAAAAAGGAAGAATGGAGGGCACACACCGTGCTTGGTAAAGCGGAGGGAGAGGGGAGCTTGAATGTTGTGCGCCACCCCACAACAACCATGAAGGGCAATAAGGTGTTTCTTCTTGTGGGAAGCACTGCCTTGTCCGATGTAAATGGGAGTTGGAAAGAGGGCAGATTCGAACTAAAACTGGTTGTTGGTGAGGTGACGAAGCCCACGGACAGTGAGCCGAGTAAACGGATCGAATGGGGCGAAATCAAGTCTCCGTTGAACGGGAGTACTTTAGCTGCTCACAAAGGTAACTTGACGGAGTGCCTTGCTTCTGGTGGCTCGGGTGTTCTGATGGAGGATGGCACGCTTGTGTTTTCACTGATGGCGAAGAATGAAAAAAGTGATGGCGTTTTACCCATGATCATTTACTCGAAGGACAACGGCAGTACCTGGGCGCTCTCTGAGGACACGTCCCCTGCGAACTGCACTGACCCCCGCATCACAGAGTGGGAGGGATCACTTCTCATGATTGTTGACTGCGAGAACGACCAGAGGGTGTTCGAGTCGCGTGACATGGGGAAAACGTGGACGACGGCAGTCGGGACACTCCCAGGCGTGTGGGTCAACTCACAGTCGGAAGACTATCCGGAAGGAGTCTTGCGTGTGGAAGCCCTCATCACCGCGACCATTGAGGGCAGGAAGGCCATGCTGTACACACAGAGAGGGCACGCCATGGGGGAAAACGCCAATCCGCTCTACCTTTGGGTGACGGACAACAATCGCTCGTTTTCTCTTGGACCGGTTGGCATGTAAAATGCTGGGAAGGAGGAGCTCGCCAGTACCCTGCTGTACTCGGATGGCAAGTTGCATCTTTTACAACGGAGGGACAGTGGTGAAGACAGTGCCCTGTCGCTTTCTCGCCTGACGGAGGAAGTGAGTACAATCAAGTCTGTCCTGAAGACCTGGGCGCAAAATGACGCCTTTTTCTCCAGCTTTTCTATACCCACGGCGGGTCTGGTGGCAGTTTTGTCAAACGCATCGGCCAGCGGTGACACGTGGAACGACGAGTACCTTTGTCTGAATGCAACGGTGAGGAACGCAAAGAAGGTCAAGGATGGGTTTCAATTGACGGAGCCTGACTCCAGGGTAATGTGGCCCGTGAACACTCGTGACGATAATGTGCGTCATATATCCTTGAGCCACAACTTCACACTTGTAGCGTCGGTGACCATCGAAGAGGCTCCGAGTGAGAACACTCCTCTCCTGACCGCGGTTTTGGTTGACACTTGGCCCCCGTATATCATGCGACTGTCGTACACCGCGGATAACAAGTGGGAGACGATGTTCAAAGACGATAAAAAACCAACAACGGAAAGCAGGCCTTGGGAGCCGAAGAAAGAACACCAAGTGGCCCTCATGCTGCAAGGCAACAAGGCCTCTGTGTACGTTGATGGCAAGTCGCTGGGGGAGGAAGAAGCGCTGTTAACAGGTGAGACACCACTTGAGCTTTTCGCTTTTTGCTTTGGCGCGTGCGACTTTGGTGATGATGGCGTTGGTGATGATGATGAGGAGTCCAGTCCGAAGAAGATCGGCAAAAAACCTCGTGTGACGGTGAAGAACGTCTTTCTGTACAACCGCCCGCTGAATTCCACTGAGATGCGTGCAATCAAGGACAGGATCCCCGTTTCGACGAGAGCTCCAGAACCACAAGTGAAAATTGCTCCCAAACCTGTCGCACCTGCTGCACCTGCGGTGCCTGGCCCACGGGAATTACCAGCAGCACCAGGGAGGACAACTGTGGGGAGAACCGCCAATACCCAACATGCGCCAGCGAGACGCTTGAATTCTGCTGGGAATGAAGGGACGGCACGAGAAAAGGGTGATGGTGGGGCAAATGGTGATGCTGGTTCCGCGTACGGGAGGGAACTGCTGCCGCTGCTTCTTCTGCTGGGACTGTGGGGCCTTGCGACTGCGTGAGGAGTGTGCGGCCTCAGTGTGGGACACTTGCGCCCTCCCTCACACCGACGCACATCCGGTAATGAATTACTCTCCGCAATTCTTTTTTTTTTTTCCTCTCCCCCTTTTTTTGCTTTTTGCCTTGGGGCAACCAATATGAGCGTTTTTTTTTTTCATTTTTAATGGTTTAAATTGTTTAAATTTTTAATCTTATTTTTCATTCCCCATCCTCTTTTTTTTTTGCTTTTTGGGGCAATCACTATGGACGTGTTTTCTTTTCTACTCTTCCCTCTTTAATTGTTTGTTGCTGCACTCTTCCTGTGAGGGGTGCCGTGTGTTTCCCGCCCAACTGCCCCACTCGCACGCCCACCGACACGCTCATGACGACGGCCCTGTGCGCCTTGCCTGCTGCACGCATGAGGAGGGGCCGCGACGAACGGCGCGCTGAGGGAGCCGCGACGTGTGGGCGTGCGACGAGGGCCTGTGGGGCGGAGCACACATTTCTTCCCTCTTGTTTTGTTTTCTTTGCGGCCAGGGCGGGCAGACACCCGCAGCGCCACACACACAGCCACACCCTGCCGCCGTGTTTTTCTTTAAGGATTTGTTTTGCTTTGCGTGTTTATTTCATGCGGTGGCGCACCCTTCGGTGTCGGCCGCGTGAGCATTTCTCTCCCCTCCGATGATTTCTTTTTCTTTTGCTGCGCTCACTCTCCCGATGGAGTGACGCGACTGCCGTCATGTCTGCGTGCTTCTCTCATTCCCCACACATACACGAGTGACTGTGCTCTGCGGGCCGCACTCACGCGCCGATGAGAGGGCTGAGGGGAGCAGCAACACGCGGATGACCCCATGAAATATAAACGATGTGCGGACACACGGAGGGTCGGACGGTCGAAAGACATGCAACCATTTTTTAATTTTCTTTTGCGGGCAAAATATATGCAGACAGTTTGGTGTGGCCACACGGTAACCGGGTGAAATTTTTTTTTGTTTTTTTTCTTTTTTTCTTTTTCTTTATTATTTGGTGTAGCCGTAATAGAGGACGACATTTTTCATTTTTTTTTCTTTTTTCATTTTTTTTCATTTTTTTCAATTTTTTTTTTTTTCATTTTTTCATTTTTTTTAAAAGTGTGAGGTGTGGAAGGGTGAAGATGAATTTTTATTATTATTTTTATTTAATTTTTTATGAATTGCCGCTGCTTTGGTCTGCAGTGCAATATCATGAGCTTGAGCAGTCCTGTTATTTTTGCCATGCACTTCTGCTGTACAATTTTTTTTGCGTGTCTCTTTAAATGCTCTGCTCTTCTTTTTTACTTTTTTTGACTTGTGCTGCTGCAGGCACACACACACACAGACACACAAAATACACATCGCAGTGGATTTGGATGCTACTTTTGTAGTGCGTGCGGGTGGCTGGCGCCTCCTTCTGTGGGCATGAAGCGAGGGGAGGAGAGAGGGAGCGCGCACCGCGAGTCACTTTTGCTTTTGGCGTGATGCACCGCCTGTGACTCCTTTGAGTCGGACACCAAATCCCATTGTGGGTGGAATGGCTGGAAATTGTGTCGCCGTGTCGTGGATGGATGAGGATCCGCTTCTGCGTGTGGCTCTTTGGGTGATTGCTTGCTCCGTGTGCATTGTGTTGGCTGCAGGGCTGTGGCTGTATCCCGTTTTCCGTGGGATTGGACTGGAGGCGGTGGCGGTGTGTCTCTTCTTGTTCTTGTCCATTGGTGGATGACTGCTGGCGGTGTGTGCGTTTGTTGTGTGGAGGACCGAATCCTCTCACCCGCGGACTGACGGCACTGCGATGGTGTTTGTGTGTGTGTGTGTAATTAAGGGTCGGTGTGGAGTCGCCTGCCAGGGCGAGGGCCTTGGCGGTGCTTTTCCGCCTGTCGTTTGTTTCTTTTGTGTGTGTTGTGCTGCTTCTTGCTTTTTCCCCCTCTCACCCTTTTCTCCTGTGTTCCTGCGTGGGGTGGCCGCATGCTCACGGGCCATGTTGATTGTGAGTGCCTCCTGACGGCATCCATTCATTTCTCTCCGCCTCTCTGTCTGTCATTCCCTGTTGGGTGTGGCGTGTTGCACCGCGTGAGGGCTGGCCCGCACACACCGACGGCCCGCCGTGGCTTGCCGTGTTGCTGCTCTTTTCTGTGTGCGATGGTTCTCCGTGCTGTCTCTTCCGGATTGTCTCGTGCCCCGCTCTTTGCGTGGGTGCTCTGCTCTGCTCCTCACTTACCTTTCTGGTGTATTGCCGCTGTTTTCGCTGTACTCTCCACTTCTTGAACACAGACACGCTAGGAAAACAAGCGCTAATCGCCACTGTGAAATTCGAAGACACTGAAAGGACCAACAGCACACACACCGCCCACACACATATTTATATGCTCTCACGTGTTGCTGCTGTCATGGCACCCCGCACACACAAACAGTTGCCGCGTGACCGGATCCAGCGGCAGGAGGAGAGAGTGAGCCGCAGAGGCCCAACATTTCCCGGCGTGTGTTTGCTTTTGCGGTGCTGCTCCTTGTCGTGATGTGCTGCGTCACCTGTGGAGCTGCGGCCGCATCGACGGGGGAGAATTAACTGATTGCGCGGCTGCCGTGGGTGGCTTTTATTTTCGTTCCGGGACGAACGCATTTGGAACCGAAGAGTGGGACTGGTGCAAGTGGAAGGAGGGATTCGTTTGGATCGCTCGCTCTTGTGGGTGTTGGTAGACTGACGGTTGTCTTTGATGGGGGTCACACGACGCTTAATGGTAGCGATGGGGCACCGAGTGGGCTTTCTCATGCGGATATTGTGGCGGGTCCCATCTTTTTTGCGAGGATTTTGTCTTCTTTTTTTGGTGAGTTTAATAATGGCCGGAATACACGCAACATGTTGAGCACAGCGAATATAAAGGGTGTTGTAGGCTCCGCGTTCAATCCCACGACAATTGAGGGCGGCGATAGGGCGTTTCTTCGTGCGGGAAGCTAGCAAATGTTTGGTACGAATGGTGGGTTCAATTGGGCGTTGAGAGACCGTGATGTTCAACTGGTTGTGGGTGAGTTCACGCAGCCCAATGACGGCAGACGGAGCGAGCTGATCCACTGGTGTGAACCCAAATTGCTGTGATCACAGATCATTCCCGAGACGCACGAACGCGGTGCGAATGGATTGAAGGTTTTTTGTGGCTCAGGTGTTTTGGTGAATGGCACGCTTGTGTCCCCGTGATTGCGTACAATGACGAAAAAGACGATTTCTCCATGATCATCTGTTCGACGGACGGCGGCAGCAGCTGAGTTCTTTCAAGGGGCATTTTTTCTGCGGACTGCATTGACCTTCTCATTGCCGAGTGGGAGCAGGGACAACTTCTCGTGACTACCCATTGCTATGGGAGCCGGTACTGCAGAGTGCACGAGTCACGTGACAAGGGGACAATGTGGGTGGAGGTACCCGGGGCAGTTGCAGGCGTTTGGGCCAATTCACAATCGGATCGTTGGGAAAAGAGCTTGCGTGTGGGAGCCATTGTCACTGCGACCGTTGGAGGAAAGAGCGTCATGCTGTAGGCTCGGAAAGTGAGCTCCCCGTGGTGGGAGAGTGAGGCCCGTGCGCTCTACGTTTGGGTGACTGACAGCAACCGCGTGTTTTGCGTTGGACTGGCTTTCATGGAGGCTGCTCTGAATAATCCGATTGCTAACGCCATGCTGTACTCGGATGGTGCGTTGTACCTTGTGGGAGCGAGGCACAATGAAGAGAAAGGCAGCCTGTTTCCTGCCCCCCTGACGGAGGAGCTGCAGATGATCACTTCCATCCTCCGTAATTGGGCGGACGTGGACGCTTCCTTCTCCACGTCGCCCGTAAGTACGGTGGGTCTGGTTGGATATCTTTCCAACGCAGGCACTGCCAACACGTGGATCGACGAGTGCCGTTGCGTGATTGCAACGGTGACGAATGGCAAGAATGTCACAAATGGGCCTCAATTCACAGGGCAATGTTACCCGTGAACAGTTGGAAGGATAATAATCACTGTAGCTTTGTGAATTACGACTTCGCTCTTGTGGCGACTGTGGCTATTTTCGAGACACACGCAGGCGCCAAGAGTATCCCTTTGATTGGCGCGAAGGGAGCAGGCCGCACTGTGCACTTTTGGCTGTCGCACAGCCATGAAAGGAGTTGGGGTATGATGTTCAATGCAAACAAACACACCGGCCTTTGGGAGTTGAACAAACAATAACGAGTGGTGCTCACGCTGCAGGACCGCCAACAAGGCCTTCGTGTAGATCAATGGTGAGTGTGTGTGGGGTGCTAAAACGACATCATCCTCGGGAAAGGGGCCACGCGCGAATTCACAATTTTACATTGGAGGGAATGGAAGCAGTGCAAGCGACACCGGGAGCCAAAACAAGTATGTGACAGTGACGAGTGTCTTTCTGTACAACCGCATATTGACCCGGGAAGAAGCCGCAAAAGTTGGTGCCAGCAACCTTGCTCTTCCAGAGTCTCTTGCTGGGAAAATGCTTGAAGGGCCGGATGATCCAGCGGGAACTGGCGGTGGCTCCAAAGATGGAAACGCCTCTCAGCTCACGAAGAACACTTTTTTGGAGAAGGGCTCTAGTGGCTACGGCACGGTGCGTGTGTGTGTGTGTCTCGGATCCTGTTGCTTCTCCTTCTGGGGCTCTGGGCATTGCAGCTCTCAGCTGTGTGAAACGGCTGGAGTGGAGCCGCGACTCCCCGTGGAAAAGGGTGTGCAGCTCCTCAGGAAGACTCAATGCATTCCGTTGAGGACTTTTTATTTATCCCTTTTGTTTTCACCTCTGGATATAATGTGCTGCTGGTGCTTTGTAGGAGGGATCAGAACCCCTGCCTTTTTACTATTTTTTTAAATTTATTTTTTGTTTGCCGCTAGCTGCACACTCTCATGAGTGACGTGTTTCCCCCTGTTTTATTTGCTTTTGTTGCACCGCACGCGGTGCCGGCCTCATTGCTGTGCAGTCCCGCGGACTGTACAAAACGAGGGGTGGAGGAAGAGGCCGAGTGCCTCATGAAATGTGAGGGATTTTTTATGGACACGTGGAACACTGCGATCTTTTTTTCCCCTCTCTGTAAGAAACATATGGAGATGCACAATTCCTGCTGCACTGAGGGATACACGAAATGAAAGTCCACTGAGGTGATTTAGTTTTTTTTCTTTATTATTTATTTATTTCTGCTGAACCTACGCCTTTTTTCTTGTTTTTCTGTATTCGGTAATTCGCTGCGGCTTGTTTTATTATTTGCTGTGCTGAATGACACTATGTGTCTTTTTGTCTCATTGGGTGTCCCACTGCTAGCCGTGCAGTTGACACTCCCTCATCACTTTTTCTTTTCTACTAGAAGCATCGATAGTCCGCGACGACGATCGTTTGTGTTCCCCCATTGCGATGGTGCGAGGGTGACTGGGCGCCCTGGTGAGTGCGTTCTGAGGGGAGTGGATGGTGTGCGCCGTGCCTCACTGTGAGTGTGGGGTGCCACGACCTGCTGTGAGGCGTAACGCTATTCCTTCGGGGCAGAGGTAAGTAAAGGACTGTGGTGGACTTGGATGCGCCTCGTTCCTCTTGTTGCGGCTGTGGGTGTGTGCTGTTCGCATTGCTGTTTTGCGGTACGATGTGGATGGCGGTGCTTCTGCGTGTGCATTCTTGAATGCACCGTGCGGCGGGCTTCTCTTCTCCATTCCTTTGCCTTTGCCCTTTTGTGAGTGTGGGTGAGTGTGGGTGGCTGTCGACCTGCCCCGAGTATTGAGGTCCTCCACACACGTGAGGCTCATATTGGCAGCCTCTCGCAGCGTCCATGCCTCGTGACAGGGAGAGAGAGAAGAGTGGCGTGTTTCCTCCTACTATAGACCCATCAATTCCGAGCAGTTGGAGTGCTACTAAAGGGAACAAGCGTGCGTGTCTTCACCTTCTTGCGGGAGGGCGCGCGGAGGTTGGATTTCTTTTGTTAATCTGTTCGTTCACGGTGTCTGCGTTGACGTTATTATTATTTTTTTTCCAGCGGCATTCATTGTGCGATTTGTGCGTCTTTGGTGTCCAACGTTTTCCGCTCCGCCAAATGGGATGTTGCGCAGGATCGGCATACATAGATGTGCAAGAGCATCGTGTCGCTCGCCCGTAATAACACACGCGCACGGTTTTAGCGCGTCTGACACGTCACGTTCTTCGGAACGGTCGAAATCACTTGTGGGACGTCAGTTCATTTGCGGTGTCGAGAAAGTGAAGTAAATGGAGAGATATGCCGAGAATGTAATGCCACTCCATGATGCCGCAGGCTGGCGGCGACAAGGATCAGGGAGCTTCTACCCAACGTTGAGAAGACGGCAGCGCTCTGATGATCCGGCTTGCGCTTTAGGAACTTTTAATGTAGTGTGCACCGTGTGGGCCTTTTTGCTGCGGATATGCAGGAGGGTGGTGTGGGGTGGAATTATTGTTGAAAGCAGCACGGACGCCGCCTGACCCTTATGGGAGGGATGCGTGGTGTTATTCCGTGCTTCCTTGCCTGCGTTGTCGCACTCATGCTGTGTGTGCGGATGGCCACAGTAGTGGAGCTGAATACGGTTCAATGTGTGTTGCTCACGGGGACTGCGCGACAAATGTTTTTTTTTGGGCTTTCCCAAAGGGAGGGGCGCATCGCCGTTGCGTGCTTCCCGCGGCAGTCCATTACTCTGCGACTGTGCATGCCGCCGCCCGCTGCGCCACTGCAAACCTTCGCCTTTGTGAGAAATGGGGAGCGTGACTGCTGTGGCGGTGGTCGAATGCTCCCGAATTGGTGCTTTTGGTGATCCCACTTGGAGCGCCGAGCAGCGAGGGGCCGCACACGCCCAGGAGGTGGGAGTGTGTGCTGCAACCGCACCTGCGATTTGCATTTGGGATGTGACATGTTTCTTTGGTATTTTTATTTTTGGTGATATGTGGGGCAGCGGTGCGTTGGCGTGTGCGGGCTGCTCATGGTTGCCGGTGTTGCCTTTCCTGCTGTTCTCCCTCTCAACTCCTTTGCGTGCGACGGACCAAACGTTTTTACGGGCGTGTGGTGCGGCCGCGTTCTTGTTTGGAAAAAAAGCCTTCCGCAGGCATCATGAGACTGCCGTCCGTGCCACACGAGGCAGCGGGGAGTTTCCTGGGATTTATTGGCGGGGTGGCACCGCACCCATGCCGTGTGGTAGATTTGTATTCCGCAATGCACGGTGATGGGGATGTGCGGTGACAACTTCCTCCAGTGAAGCGACGCGAGCAGCACGGGGAGCGGAACGGAGGAGTGGCGGCTGCGTGCTTTCCAGTGATACGTGAATGGCGAATGCAACATGAAAGGCAGCGTCACGGCACTCTTTTGCCATGCACACCGCAGATATTTTCCATAAAGAATGCAAGTTGCACTCTTTTCTTTTGTGTGTGGGATTACCGTGATGCATCGCTGTTGCGGTGTGTATGATTTGGGGTTCTTGCGTGTGGCCATTGCTGCACCGAATTCTTTTCCCACTTTTGTGTATTTGTGTCAGTGACGATATGCCCACGTCCTCTTGCAGAGTGTGTGCGGTGACGGCGGTGCCCCAGGGGTGCGGGACCGTGGCGAGCGGTACGCGTGAGCGGACCCTCCGTGCGCACCACGTTGTTATTGTTTGCTCTCTCCAACACTGTGCTGGGTGAATGTCACCCACTTGCCGTCGTTGCGGTTGTCCTGTGCATGTGGTTTTTATCGAATACTGTGCCGTCACACCGTGTGGATGACTCTCTTGTTGTGGCTGTCAGTCATGCCTGTGACCTTTGTTTCTTACTCTTATTCCTTTTTTTGATTAGTGGTTAGTGTTCGGCTTTAACTCAATCCAACTACGAAAAAAGGTATATAATCGATTCTCACGCGGAAGAGAATAATAAATCGTCTTATCTCAGGCGCGGAATTCAACGAAGACGGCTGAAGGATGTTCATACTGAAGGGATATTACGAGTCTGTGTACAATGCGAGGTGGCATCATGTCGTGGAAGTTCCTGGCGGCGAGGGGACGGGAATGGAGGTGAAGGAGGGGAAACCGAAACAGTCATGGACGTACAAGAAAGCTGGCAACACCTTCGAAAAGGATGACGCTGTGCAGCAATCCGGTGAAGCACCTCCCAGACTGATGGTGCTCACCTCGGACAAGGGATGGCCGTACACGATGAATGGGCCGCATAGGTGTGGCAATGACTTGTGTGTTAACTGCGAGGTGGAGCGAGTGTGGCAGATCGTCAAGGGCGATCTAACCGAGTGGTTCAGCAATTTTGATTTGACTCTCAATCCTTCACCCGTGCCGCATGTGCTGATTGGGACGCCCGGGATTGGGAAGTCGATGGCTGCCGGCTCGTACCTCCTCTACCAGCTGCTGCACTGCGATGTGGAGAAACTCCAAGTGGTTGTCCACTGTTTTGGAATCACGATGTACGTGTTTGACAAGACCACCAAAACCGTGAAAAAATACGTGGGTGAGATAACATCCAAGAATGTTTTGGATGGTTTGTGGCAGCGTGGGGTGAAAGGGTATATTATTTACGATGTGGCAAGGAAGGGAACGCCGCCCGACACGGGTTTTGCGCCTTCTAGTGGATGGGGCATGATTGTGGTGTCATCGCCAAACCTGGACAACTATGATGAGTGGGAGACGCAAGTACAAGCCAGTCGAATCATCATGAATTGCTCCGACGAGATGGATGTGAAGGCGATGTGTGCATGGATGAAGCGAGGTCTGAAACCAGATAAGCAAGCGGGATACTGGAGGATGGTCAAAGAACGCATGGATAAAGTGGGGCCGATTCTACGTTACATCTTTGATGAGGGAAGTTATAAAGATCGCTTGGGTGCCGTTAATGGTGCCTTGTTGGCGATCAAAGATACTGATGTTGAAGAGCACTTTACCCTGAGAGGAAGCAGGCTATGGTATTCCGAGGATCCGTCTCAAAAACTTGTGAAGGTCGTCCGGGAAATAACAAAAAAAGGTGTTGAGGTATTTCTCAACGCATCGATAAGTGCTGATATCGGGTTTCGAATTGCGGACCGTTTGGAAAAGAAAACGGGTGCGAAGAATCTTTTGTTGATAATATTGGGATCGCATGGTGCTCTTGCTTCCCGAGCTCTGGAACAATTAGGTTTGCGCGCCTTCATGTATGGGGAGCTTGTCTGTGCATTAGTAAAGGGACTCAAGGAGCTGAGGCCCCCAGAACGTAATGAAGCACGGGATTCAGTGCTGAAGGTAAACCATCAAGGGCACCCCACTCGTGCCGTTGGATTAGAGGAACTGCAGGGTGGTGTCACGAGGATTCCGATGGAGTACGGGGTGCTGTACCTACCGAAGGTTGAAAACTTTCCGCTGGTGGACGGCTTTTTCTTTGTTGATTCGCCGTGGAGGACGCTGGTTGGGCTGCAGATGACTACGGCGAGTGCGCACCACACGACAACCAGCACCGTGAGGCAGTTCACTGAGTGCCTGGCGGCATATTTTGAAGGATGGGACGAATTATCCCGAGACATGTCGTGGGAGATGATTTATATAAAAAACGCATTCAGCAAAAAGATATTAAAATGGCAGAGGTGCGATGTCGTCAATCCCAATAATGAAACCGACGCTGAAAAAAAAATTGTGGCGTTCTGGAATAAAGAGGTACACCAATACCAGTTTATGTTAACAAGTGATTTTTTAAGTAAAATCACAGAAATGTGAACACAACGATCTTGGGGGAAAAGGGATAGGGAAGAAAGTTGGGGAAATAATTGGGGAACAGAGTGCATTTCGTTCTGGTGAAATATATTGGGGGTATTTTAACGATTTTTAATTTTTTTTTTTTTTTTTTGTGGCCACCGGGTTTATTCAGAGAGTTTCTTGTGAGAGAGAATCATTATGATCCACGGTGCCACAGCAATAAAATTCTTCTATTTTACTTTTTTTTTTTCTTAAAGAGTCCATTGCCATTAGAAGCTTCTGCGAAATATGAAGGCCGCAGAATTCTTTTGTATTTTTATGGGATTTTGTGAGAAGAATGCTTGAGAGGGCGGCGGGCTGCCCAAATAAATTTATATCTCGCGCAAACGAAGATATCTCTCCACAACATTTTTCTCTTCTATCGCACTGTCTTTTGGGAGACCGCGATTGAGGGAGTCAGGGAGCCGACAGCTGCCAGACGAAATTATTATTTTTTATTTTTTGTAGGAGCTTGTGAAAAGAATGATCGCGGGAGAGCTGGCTAACTTACTTAATGTATGTGTGCATCCTGATAAATGAATGCATTCTTTATGGTACTCTCTACCGTATGAATCTTTTGGGAAGAACGCGACTTTGTAGGGGCGGGGAGCCGATAGAGGCCGGATAATTTTTATTTTGCCATCCCACCCACCCCCTTTTGGTTCCCACCACGCGGCGGGGTCTTGTGGTTGGAGGACCCCAAAGTCTGCCACTTCTTAAGTAATAATATTTCAGATCCTAACTGAGGACAAAGGACCATGCTGGTGGTCCACAGAATTCTATATATTGAATGAAAAGAAAACATTGAAGCAATTAACTAACGAACCTTTTTTCCTAACTTGTTTGGTTTCCATAGATATAACTTCAGGATCCGGCCAGCTGCCCGGAAGATTATTCTTTTTTTTGTTGTTGTGGTCCGACAACGGCGGGATCTACTCAGTGTTTATTTTCTTTTTAAAGTGATCATGGGCGCGCTCGGCATTGTGTGCCACGCCGATGGCGCCGGCTAGTAAAAGAGACAATGGGATGAGGACACGAAACCACGCCGAGTGCCCCAGTGGAATATAAATAATGTGTAGGCACCGGGGGTTTAAAAGACTGTAACGAGTGCAACACATTTATTTATTTTTTATCTGCAGGCGAAACAAACGCACCGATTTGGAGGCCACGCACCAGCGTGCATTTTTTTGTTTTTGAGTGATTGCATAATGGAAGACGGATTTATCTTCGTCTTTTTACTTTTCAGCACATGTCCCGTGTTTTTCCACGGCGTGGGCAGCCGTGCAGTGTTGCGTTCCACCATTCATCCTGCTTGTTTTTTGACGCCCCGTTGTGGTTGTATTTGCCCCTAAATGCCTTGCTTTTTTTTTTGTGACTGTGGGTAAGAGCCTAACGACAATTACACGATATATGGGTATTGCAGTGTACTCCAGCGATGGGGTCCGCACCCTTTCGCGGTGCTGGGGCTTTAGTTGCGTATAATATCTCCGCAGCAGGGCGTTGCTGCGAGGACGACGGAGACCAAGGTGACTTCACCCCCCGAGAGTGTTCCACGCCATGCCCGGTGCGGGGAGATGAGGCGGTCTGCCTGCAGACTGTCGGACAAAATTGCACGACCGTTTCGTAGCGGTCACTCCGTTGATATCACATGCCGTTGCGGTGACGTTCACAAGAACCCCGGCCCGAGGAGGATGGCCTCATCAATATTTGGCGGCTTAACATTGCAGGCCTCTCGTCCGTAAAAAAGGTTGCATTTGCGGCGCGATTGGAGCAGCGTCCACCTGACACCGTTCTTCTGCAGGAACTAAGTAACCGTGGTGGCGTGGCGACGAAATTATCTGGCTATAATGACTGCCTTCAGGCCGCACTGGGCGCGGTGGTGGCGTTGCCATTCTGGTACGCCACTCTCTGCCGTGAGAGCGCCTGTCGCTCCCTGGCACTGACCTCCTGGAGACCATTGTTGTCCGTGTATTTCCACCGGGCTGTCGCAGCATCTGCGTGGCGAATCTCTACAACCCTCCCACAGCAATTGGTCAATAATCCGAATTTATCAATATCGTTTGTCGCTTGTGCCCGAAGAGATTATCGCGGGTGACCTGAATTTACATCGTGAACTCTGGGACAGTCATATATAACATCAAGGACTGGAGGCGATAATTTCGCCGCTGTTCTAATCGATATGGATTTTGGGCTGGCGAATGACCCGGCGCAGGCAACATGGATCACACATCGTAATGCCTCGTCCCCTGACGTGGCTGCGTATTGCGCCCTACGCATCTCCCACTGGACATTCGCCCCTTACATGGACTCGGACCACCGCTGAATATCTTACTTGGTAGAGATGGACGATGGCACTCCACGACTAGCAAACACGCTGCCTTGACGGAAGAAAGCCACCATTGCCCTGCGTAAAGCGGATTAGCCTGCTTCCACCTCGTTGTGTGAAACCCTCCTTGCCACCGCGTCCACATGGTTGGATCCTCGCGGAGGCATCTTACGAGCGGCTGAGCGCCAAATCCCGCGCGGCAGCCGTGACAGCCCCAAAACGATGTGGACACACGAAATGGAACAGGCCGAGTTCGCCGCCGAAGCAGCACACGAAGCACACACATTGCCTCACCCGGAGACAGCCTGCTTTGAGCCGAATGTACCCGAAAAAGGGAGGAACGAAATCAAGCCTTACGCCGTTGCTCCGCTGTGCTTCTGGAAGCCCGCGCGAAAAGACTTGGAGCCTCACCCAGCCCGAGCTGGCGATATCTTCACGGCGTGGCGGCGCCGCACCCTCATCCCCTGAGATCGGTTGTGCTCCGCACTGAACTTTGCCGCGTCTGCGCTCTGCCTCGGCAACAGGCAAATCTGCTTTTCCGTCATTTTGTGCGGATTCACGTGCCATACCGCCTTATACTGCTGCTGCACGCTGCACTCCTTTGTTTCATAGTGGCTGGGAAATGGATCGGCCTTTCACGCCGCATGAACTTGACGTGGCCATCCGTGACTCTTCGCGTGGCTCAGCCCCTGGCCCCGACGACATGTTGAATGAATTCCTGTACCCTCTCGGGCCCGTTGCGCACGGCAAACACTTAGAACGATGATCCGCAACTCCTTCGCAAATGGCAGCCTACCTGAAGACTCCATGAGCGGAAGTGACGACGGGGACTCTTCTTCACCGTCTCAGGTGAATATTTCTTGGTTGCCATTGTCTTCCATGGTAAAAAAGAGTGATGGTGAGGACTCACTGGGGCCGTGATTGAAGGTGCTGCACATGGCGGTAGAGGCAATTTTTGTGAAACGAAACAACACCAAAAAGCAACAACAATGTTTTCCCTTTTTTTCTTTCCGTCTTTCTCTCTCCCTATATATATATATATATAGTGTGTGTGTCTGCGGCTTAGCTTCCTTCATATGGTTGGCCTTATCATTACTTTTACGGATGTCCCTCACGCGTGATATTATGTATGTATTTGTATGCACATATTCTTTTCTATGCCTGTTACTAAATGCAGTAGAAATAAAGTATGGCACATGACGATCAGGCCATCGGTATTAGGCGGATGGACGTCTGATAGCTCAGTACAGAAGTGCGAAATATGTGAGGTCAAATTTAATTTCGGGTGCAGGCGTCATCATTGTCGGTACTGTGGCGGTATTTTCTGTGCGTCATGCTCGAGCTTTTTTGTTAAATTACAAAAGCTTCATGTAAATAAACCACGACGGGTGTGACGCAAATATTTTGAATTTCTCTCAAAGACACCGCAGGCTACAAATCCGTCCCGTGCTAGTGCTCAGAGCCACCATAAAGAGTTGAACGGTGTGAATGCTTGTAATTGCGAGTCCGATCGTTTGACTACTGAATCCGCCCAGGCAGCAACTGTTGTCTCTTGGACGCCACGAAGAGAAGAAGATCGAAATACCGCAGGTACATTTCCCGACGAGGAGAATGCTGACGATGCTGATTTGGATGATGACGACGACGATGTTTCCGCTGCTGTGGCAGGTGTATACTCCTCTATGGATGATGGGCAACACACCGGTGGCCTCGCCTTTCTTGCTGCACCGCAGGACAGCCTTCGGTATTCAGAGGGCTCTGACGTAATTCATGTTCTTATTTATGTATCAGCTACGAGGTATCAGGTGATTTTAGTTGCAGTGATTGATGGGGAAACCGTGTTGATGCCCGCTAAGCGTTTGGTGGATGTGCACTTCAGGTTGGGCCGTGGATCTCTCAAGTCGATTAGAACGGCTGCGAGAGAGATTTTACTGCAAAAACTGAGGTTCTCAAGTGAATCCATTGTTGTAGAGAATGAGGCCAATGCGAGTGATGTGGCATCTCATTGTAAACACTTGGTTCTCTCGACTCTGTCTGCCTCCGAGCTGCAACATGCGCACGATGGGGATCCTATGGAGGGTTTTTTTTTGTAGCGAACTCTGCAATGAAAATAAGGACGGTGTGATATGTTAGTTGTTGCCTCTTTATTTTTAATTTCGCGTGTTTGTGTTTTTGTTGCAATTTCCGCGTGTGTTATTTATTTATTTATTTATTTTTTCCTTTCGTCTCCGGCACAATTTGCAGAAAACAAATAAATAAATAAATAAATAAACGCTCACGAAATCGACAAGAAAGAAATGGCCCTCATTTGGCTGCCGTCTTTTTTTTTTGTGTGTTAAAAAACTGTGGGTTTTCCCTCGTCTGCGTTCCCGCACTCACGGCGAAACAAAAGGAGGAGGAAAAACTTGTGAATTCCTGTCCTTCTCATTGAAGTGCCAGTCCGCCCTCCTGTGGAATACGTGGATGCTCCGCCTTGCAATCCGCAGTGCTCAAAACATCTCATATTTATTGATTTGCAGCGTTTTTAGTTTTTAGAAACTTTTTGGAACGAATGTGCGAGTTGTGGGGGCGAATTTTGATGGTGCTGCGCGGGAAGGTGGCGGCTGCGGTTTCTTTCTGCCGTCCCACCCGCCTCCTTCATTGCGCCTCACGCGGTGCGGGGGAGTCCGGCGGCTAAAAGGGGCACTAAATTAAGGCTGCGGCTCTGCTACTTTACGACGAGTTTGGCTCTTGTCGATTTATTTGTCTGATGGCTTTTGTTGCGTGTGCATGCGTGCTGGGTAATTTTTCTTTGGAGCGCGTTGATGCGGTGCGATGTGTGGCTGAATTGTCTTCTCCCATTTTGTTGTGTTTTCCTCCTCTCACATTTCTGAGGATAAGACGTCAACGACCTCATCTAAGCACATGTTCATTTCTTTTTTTTTTATTTTCTTTTACGTTTGAAGAAAATGGACGTTTCCGCTTTTCTGAAGGAGTTTTAAGAGGGCGGGGAAGGAATCTGGCGACCGCGTTCCTTTTGGTGGCGAGGGAGCGCGGGTGCCGCAGGTGCAACAAACGCATTTTCACAAGACGCAACAAAAACAACTGGACTTATTTTATCTCCGGATGACTCGGGGGAAAGTGAGCAGAGCATCAGCGATCGTGAAGCCGAAGATGCGCCGCCTTCATACCTGAGAAGCAAGAGGCAACGGTATGATGCATTTTGGCGGCGCACGCAAGAGGGAGGTTTGGGCCGTACACGCGAGTCTTTTACGGAGATAAAAACGTACCGGACGAATCGGTGTCCAAAGACGGACAGCAGCATCCCCAATGCGACGGTTCGGAGGGCAACTCACTCCATTCCTTTGCGAGTAGCAGCCAAGAGGGGCGGCGCGTCAACCGTTAATAAACTACGTGATGAGCTCTTGCGGAAAAAGAACTCTCTCAGTCAGTCATTGGTGGTGAGGGAGCATACAGGCAGTTGTTGTGCGGATGATTCTCGGGAGTGTGCATTGAGCACAGGCGCTGAGGAATTTCTTGTCTGTGTAGATGAACTTATTGCCCCTGAGAACACGGCTATGGATCAGTCTCCTTTTTTGGGTTGAGGACCGTGCGGCACAACTGCAGGCCAAAAATGAGGGTGATGTGGCCACAGCCAAACCGAAATATTCCACGGAAGGGCAGCAGTCTTCTTCACTTCCTCCTTCTCCCCCTGTTGAGGTGGAAGTGTGCCATGAGAAACCCAGGACTGAAAGAGTGAGTTTGTTCGCTCGAGCAAAGATGTACTCTGGTGCGACTGCCCCTGTTGGGAATAGAGAGTCAGAATTCTTAAATACGAGAAAGTTTTTGAAATAATTAGATTTTGACGAGGAGAAAACAATAACTACCACCACCACAAAAAATGGATTCTTTTGAGACAAATTGGAGTTCTTTCAGTTTCTATGCATGTGCTCATTAGGGAGGGGCATTGAGGATGATCTTTGGGAGCGGAGGGATTTTGGCATCACCGGAGCCAATTTTTTGTGTTCCATTTATATTTTCACGATGCCGTAGAATTGAAGGGAGGGGTGGAGAAGAGAAATAAAGAAGAGAGAGGTGGTCGCTTGACACGGATCGTTTTATTGTTGGATCCCCAATTGGTGAGGGCCGCTTTGGCGTCGTTCGTGCTGCAGTTGTTAAGGAATCTGGAGTGCCAGCCGCAATCAAATTCGTCACAACTCCACGTCTCGATGAGGGTATTCCGCACCCCACAGCGAGGGAACCACTCGTTGCATTGCGATTGGTGCACCCTTTTGTTATTCGGACATATGAGGTGGTTCCGTGTGGCTGCTCCTTGGCGTTAGTGATGGAGCGTTGCAAGACTGACTTGGCAACAGTCCTCTCGGGGAGAACTGCCAGCAATCCTCTGCCCGCGTTAGAGGCAAAGTCTTTATTTAAGATGCTTCTTTTGGCGTTAGCGTACATACACAGCGAGGGTGTTCTTCATCGAGATGTGAAACCTTCAAATTGTTTCTTGACTGCGGAGGGGGAACTACGCCTCGGCGACCTTGGACTAAGTCGTGCATGGGATACGGAAGCATCCATGACTCACGAAGTCGTTTCGAGGTGGTACCGGGCTCCCGAGTTACTTCTGGGCCAGCGACACTACGGACCCGAAATTGATGTGTGGTCATCAGGGTGCGTATTTGCGGAACTTCTACGAGGGTACGGTGGTGCTTTTTTTGCAGGCGATGGAGATATTTGGCAGTTGTCACGAATATTTGATGTATTAGGGACACCGACGCCCACATCGTGGCCATCGGCGGTGCTGCTTCCCGATTGGGGAAAGGTGCACTTTGAGCCGAAGCGTCCTCTTCCTCTCCGTGAATTTTTCCCGGATGCCTCTGAATGTGCATTGGATTTGTTGCGAAGATTACTTTGCCTGGATCCTCAGGAGCGTTTGACTGCGGCTGGCGCCCTTCGTCACGCCTACTTTAGTGAATACCCAACGTGAAGGTCCATGGATAAAGGGACGCGGGGGCTACGTGTGGTGTGCGGGGTGAAAATTGGAATTGCTCGTATAAATGCGTGCTTATTTTCC
>NW_001849396.1:55377-77644 GCF_000209065.1 Trypanosoma cruzi
TTATTATTATTATTTTGATTACTGTTTAAATTTATTTTTATTTTTTAATTATATTTTGTATTCGTTCTTGTGGATTTTTTACTGTGAAGCCCAATTTTTATCCAAATTAAAAGAAAACTAACGCGTGTGCGAGAGAGAGAAGGAGGGTGACGAGCACATGTCTAACATAATAATGTATCGTTGCTTTCATCATTTCTCCACGTTGCCACTGGCGTTTGTACGACGGACTGCTACAAACAGTTACGTCAATTGCCATATTGGACCATCGGCGGCAGGACCAATTTCTATGCTTCGAATAATTGGCAAGGAAATTCTGTCGGACCGCATGACTGCTGTGATCCCAGAGAATATTTTGCGAATTCCTTTAAAAGGGGTTCCGGTGATGAGCGAGCAGGATGCCCTTTCGCTTCTCCATTCACTGGGTTCACGGAATAAGGTATTAAAGAGCATGATTGGGCAAGGATACTATGAGCCAGGGCACAACACCCGTAATACTTCGTAAAGTTATCGAGAATACTGCATGGTACACCCCATACACTCCTTTCCAGGCTGAAATATCTCAAGGCCGTCTAGAGTCCCTGTTGAATATTCAGTCCATGATTATAGACTTGACAGCTGTGAATTTGGCAAATGCATCTCTTCTGGATCAAGCTACTGCATGTGCTGAGGCAATGTAACTTGCCTTTCATCATGGTCGAAATGAGCGCATGACCTTTTTTAATTATCGAGGGATGTCTTCCCATCTTGCGTAGAGATGGTAGAAACAAAGGCTGAGCCCCTTAAAGTAAAGGTCGTTGTTGGTGATCCAAATTTGATTGATTGGAGCGATTCCTCACTTTGTGGAATTTTGGTACAAACTCCAGATGCCATGGGGATGCTTCATGATTTTACGACACTGTTTGAGAAGGCAAAACGACATGGTGTCGTCAGCTGTTGTGGGAGAGATTTGATGGCTTCTGTTCTTCTCAAACCTCCGGGAGAAATGGGAGCCGATGTTGTTTTGGGATCTGCCCACCGTTTTGGTGCCCCACTAGGGTTTGGGGGGCCTCACGCCGTATTTTTTGCTGTCAAGGAGGAATTTAAGCGAATGATTCCTAGTCGCGTCATTGGTATAAGTAAAGACTCGACGGGTTGTCCGGCCATACGCATGGCGCTTCAGACGCGGGAGCAACGTATTAAGAGGGAACGCGCCACATCCAATATTTGTACTTCACAGGCTCTCCTAGCAAATGTTGCAGCATTTTATGCCATTTATCACGGCTCTGAGGGCTTGAAGGAAATTGCGAGCGAAATGCACAGTAAAGCCAAAATACTTTCTGTTGGCTTAGAGTCTGTAGGGCATACAGTGGTCAATGGTGCATTTTTTGATACCGTCACCGTAAATTTAAAAGGTATAACGCCTGAAGACTACGTGACATGCTGCGTGGAAAAAGGCATTAATATTTTTGTTGATTATAGTCATGGCACCGTCTCCATATCGGTGGATGAGGCCACTACCGAGGGCCATGTAGTGTCTCTCTTGGAGGCAGCAGGGCTACAACTTCCTGTGATAGGTGTCCTTTCAAAACTCACAGAACAAAAGAGAGCAATGCCTTTGCAAATGTTACGAAAATCTGTCTTTCTTGGGCATTCAATCCTTCAAAAGTACAAAATTGAGAGTGAGCTTATGCGATACATTCACCGTCTTCATAGAAAAGATTATGGTCTCACGCATGGTTGTGTGCCCTTGGGTTCTTGTACCATGAAACTTAGTCCAGCTGCCGCCATGTTGTTCTTGTCGTGGCCAGAATTTACCAACCTTCACCCTCTTGCACCGAAGAAGCAAACGCGAGGACATAGCGCGTTGTGTTTGGATCTGGAGCAGAAAATAAGGGATATTACCGCTTTAGATGCCGTGTCACTTCAGCCAAATAGTGGTGCTCAGGGTGAATATTGCCGGTCTTCATGTGATCCGCTCGTATCATAATTCAAAAAAGGAGAGCCATCGCAATGTTTGCTTGATTCCGGAAAGTGCTCATGGCACAAATTTTGCTTCGGCTCTCTTGGCAGGGATGGTGATTGTAAAGATAAAGTGGCGAATGGAAGGATTGACATGAAGGATTTGGAAAATTCTTGCCAAAAGCATACAAAGAATCTCTCGTGCATTATGATAACGTATCCGAGTACGTATGGTTTGTTTGACAGGGAAATCTTGGCCATTACTTCGATGGTGCACTACGATGGAGGGCAATGTTATATTGATGGTGCAAAGATGAATGCCATGGTGGGTTACACGGCACCTGGATGTATTGGGGACGATGTGTGCCAGATTAATCTCCACAAAACGTTTTCAATTCCTCGTGGTGGTGGTGGGCCAGGCATGGGTCCTATTGCTGTTCGTCAGCACCTGGCGTCATTCTTGCCAGATTCTGTTTTTATTCAAAATGTTGGTGGTTCCCAGCCCTTTGGTCAAGTCTCTCAAGCAGCATACGGATCGGCGTCTATTCTTCCAGTTTCTTATTTATTAATGTTGATGCTTGGTTCACGGGGTCTCAAGACATGCACGGAGTATGCGATTTTAAGTGCCAACTATTTAAAGAAGCGTCCTGACGGCCACTGCCCAGTTCTCTTTCTGGGGGAAAACGATTTCTGCGCTCACGAGTTTATCATAGATTTAAGGCCATTTAAAAAAACAACACAAATTGAGGCAGAAGATGTGGCGGAAAGACTCATGGATTATGGCCTTCACTCACCTACCCTGGCATTTCCTGTTGCGGGAACACTCATGACTGAACCCACAGAGTCAAAGCGGGAGTTGGATCGGTTGGCCGATGCACTTATTTCCATTCGTACCGAAATTGCATCCATAGAGGAGGGTGAAGAGAGCACAACGAACAACGTTCTCAAGAATGCCCCGCACACGGCAAAGTGTGTCACATCAGATGATTGGGACATGCCATACGCCCGGAAAACTGCTGCATTCCCTTCGAGCCATTCATACACCGAAAAGTTTGGCCTTCAGTTGGCCGCATCGATGGAAGCTATGGGGACAGAAACTTGGTGTGCAGTTGTGCATTGACTAACTTTTGTGAGTAAAACTGTTGCAGTGGGAGGCAGTATTTTTTAATTTATTTATTGCCAAATTTATATTTTTATTTGTTTCTGCATCCGTTTCTTGGGTGATGGAGTGTTTTGGGCCTATTTGTGTCTGGTGTGATAAAACTGAGCAGGGGAGAGGGATATGATTGCGTGTGAGTGTGTGTCTGTCTGTGTGGTCGCAGAATGATTTTATGGTCTTATTCTTTATCTTGTCAAGTGCTCTTCTTTAGGATGTACAATAATTCCAATGCGAAGATGCCTTGCCCTTGCAATCGCCTGGATTTTTCCTGCTTATTATTCCCTTTGTTAATACTGTTGTTGATTTGTCAAGGCAAAGCTTTACTGCAGCCATACAAATGCATGTTTGTGGGATTTTTTTTTGTCAGGCCAAATGTGAGGGGAACTCAGGCGTCTGCCTTTCCCTCACTGTCGTCAAGAGTATTCCGGATGCTCATCACGCAAACGTCTCAGATGTAATTTTTTCTCAGTTTTGAATGATTTCTTGCACTTCGACAACGTCCAGCATTGAGATAAATGGGGGCTACGATGAGAGGGAAATTGTCTACACTTTTTTTTTGTTGCTGTATCTTTTAGTTTTTGTTTTCTCTTGTTGCTGCTAGAAAACATTGAACGAGAGGGTTTGCTGCCCTTTTGTTTTATTTGTCCTCTCAGCCTGACGGCCAGTTGGACACCGAAGTGCTCCTCGGCACCTCAGGTGTCACTGTCAATCGCATGCGCCAACTTTCCGTTGCTTTTTTGCATTGACGCAATTATTTTTTTTTTATTGATTGACGGACGCCATTCCGTCCGGCGTGCCACTTTGATTGGATTTTATGGGATTGCTCGCCAACGCCATCGGAGAAAGCAGGCTGACACTTTCACGTATTTAAATGCCATCTTGCGCGCAGGTATTTTCTTTTCCCGTTCTGTTTATGTGCACTCAAACAGCGAGGGATTTGGAACTATGCGTGCGTGGAATTCTTCCTGCCATTTGAACTGCAGGCAGCACCGAGGGGCTGTCACTTTAATCCGCAGAGTTGTTGTGTCTCTTCGCAGGGTTGGCAGGGAAATTGCATGCAGCCTGCTACTGCTGGTGTGCCCTCAAAAGTTTTCACTCCATGCGAATAATGTGCTTCAGCGAGTGAGGGGGATGATTGGGTTTGTGTGCACTCTGATTGTGTTTGCTGCCTTGTGCGGGCACGCAACACTTGAGTGGTGGTAAAATGGAGCGGGGCGATGCATGGCCGCGTTCCGCCAATCGTTCAGTGCACGATGGTGTGGTGCACATTGTTGTGCTGACTCTGCGATGTGACAGCGGCCTCCTGTGCGGCAATGGCGGTGGGTGGATGGGAGCCTGACGCGGAACGACTGTGGGATCGTGCCTCCTTTTTATTCTTTTTTGAAGGTGTGCACTTATTTTTGGTGTCGGTGGTGAGGCAAACAGACGGACAACGTGAATAAAACAAAATAAAAAGGACGATGGTGTGGCGGTGTTGGGGTTGGTTGCACGTTGTGTTTCTGCGGAGGCGGTGGGCCTCGACTGTTTTGCCCACAGGCGTTGCAGTGCGGCTGCATGGCGCACCGACTACCACTCCGTGCGAGTGCCACGCCCAACGCCATTGGGACTGCGGGACAAAACAGCCGCGACTGTCCTTTGGGGCCAGCGGCACCTGCTGGCCGCGGTTGGGCGGTGCGAGTGGGATGCTTCACCGCACGGGTGTTGTGATGGCGCCTCGACGCGGTTCTTGTGATGGTTCCGACGCTGCAGCTCGACACGTGGCGAGGAGTAAAGTGTGGCCGCAGTGGACCATGAGCAGTACCAACATGAGGCTGAGTGATTTCCTTTGGAATTATGTTGGCGGCAGGGCGGCCGTTGATGAAAGACTACAATGTGACGATGGAGGTGTTTGTTCAGGAGCCGGATGATTACGTACAAGACCAGCGGCTTCTTGAAGAAGTTCTTAACTTGACAGACTAACAGGTGTACAAACTTCTTCACGAAGGTGTGTTCTCTCTCAGCAATGGAAGGAATATGAAGGAAATGACACAGTCACTCCCATTGCAAGGGGAAAACTAAACGCAGCCCTTTTTCAGGCGCAGAACTCAATGAAGATGAGTGCATCGAATAAACTGGAGGGACACTACGAGTCTGTGTACAATGCGAGGTGGCATCATGTCGTGGAAGTTCCTGGCGGCGAGGGGACGGGAATGGATGTGAGGGAGGGGAAACCACCGCAGTCATGGACTTACAATGCAGTTGGCCGAACTCTCGAAAAGATGACGGTGTGGAGGAACCCGGTGCACCACGTCCCAGGCTGATGGTGCTCACCTCGGAGAAGGGATGGCCGTACTCGTGGAATACGATACAGGATCTTCCTAAGGACGTTTTTGTAAACTGTGAGGTGGGGCGAGCGTGGCAGATCGTCAGGAATGATCTCACCGAATGGTTCAGCCCTCACGGTCGGACCTACTTTAAGCCCAAGCAGCATCTCTTGATTGGGACGCCCGGGATCGGGAAATCGATGGCTGCCGGCTCGTACCTCCTCTACCAGCTGCTGCACTGCGGTGTCGAGAAACTCCAAGTGGTTATATACGTTATTGCGGAAAAAGCATTTTTGTTTGACAAGACCATCAAGACGGTGACAAAATACGATATTAATGAAATGTCGAGGAGTGTTATCCCGAGTTTGTGGAAGCATGGGATGAAAGGGTATGTCATTTACGATGTGTTAGTGAAGGGTCGTAATCCGTCGTTTTTTTGTTCCTTCCGAATGGGGCATGATTGTACTGACAACACCAAACGAGAATAACTTTGAGGGATGGAGGAGGCATAAGACAGCGGTGCCACTCATAATTAATTGTCCTGACAGGATTGATGTGAAGGCAATGTGCTTTTGGAGGAAGCACATGCAGCCCACGGGGGAACAAGTGAGGGAACAGGCGAAATACTGGGAAACGGTGGAGGAACGCATGGATGAAGTGGGTCCGATCCCACGTTGTGTCTTCAATGAGATCGAATATAAAATTCAATTGTCCGCGATTGAAAAAGCTGTAAAACTTATTGAACCTTCTAATGCTACGGATTACATGGGTGTGGGAAGGAGTAAAATTTGGATTGCTGAGGATGTTTCTCACACAATCGTGAGATTTGTCCGAGTGCGAGAAGAGCCAGGAATCGAAGTAGGTTGCAACGCACCGGTCTCCCGTTCGGCCATGGCCACGATAACTCAGCATCTAACACATATGACGCCGCCGGTCGACGTTTTCAATCTGTTGCTGCGTAACTTCAGTTGTTTTCTGTGGGTTGTTTTTGAGTATGCAGGCACGGCCACGTTTATGAATCCGCATGCCGTGGTTATAATACAAAGAAAACTCACTGAGCTACAGCCATAAGGACGAATAACGTCGCAGTTTTCGGTATTGAGAAGAAACCCTCGAGGTCACCCCACCCGCAGTGAAACATTAAAAAAAACCTGCGTGGCAACCCTGACAGGATTAATTTGGAGTGCGGGGTATTGTACCTACCGGCTGTCGGAAACTTTCCGCTGGTGGATGCCCTTTTCTTCATGGAGTCGCCGCGGAAAGCGCTGGTTGGGCTGCGGATGACTACGGCGGGTGCGCACCACACCAGAGCCAGCACTGTGCGGCAGTTCACTGAGTGCCTGGCGGCATATTTTAACGATTGGGAGGAATTTGCCCGCGACTTGTCGTGGAAGATTATTTATGCACAGCACGCAAACAGCACAATGATAATTGACTGGCAGAAATGTAATGATTCGGCGAATGTAACAGAAGCTGAGAATCGTGAAATAACGGCGTGCTGGGGGGGGAAAAGGTACACCAGTATCAAGTGACAATAACAGCCGAAATGTTATGGCAAAACAGGCTACCTGAAGTCAGTGATAACTAAAGAAATGGGGAAAACAAATTGGGGAAGGGGGCAACTTTGATTTCTGGTAAAAAATATTGTGGGATTTATATATTTTTGGATACTTGTCTCTGTGTGTAAGTTGCGGGCGCACCAGCCCCAGGCGGCAGCACCACACACAAGTGTTAATAATGCTCAACGCTATCGAGCATAGCAGTGACCGAAGAAAATTAGGGAGGGAGTGGGATTGTTTGGCTTCTGGTGAAAAACATTGGTTGGTTTTTACATGATATGTTAGTTGTGTGTGCATACGGCTCAGGTGCGACAGTACCGAGCGGCATTATTGCATAAAGTTGTCAAAAACGAGCAACGTTATCGATCATATCATTTTAAGAATAATAAAGAAAAGGGAAATTTCTGTTTATTGTGAAAAAAATGTAATTTATATAAATTTAAATGCGTGTGTCCATATTAGGAACAATCGTATAATCGCTTTGTTATGAAAGAAATATTGTGTCTGGCGGTGTTTCGGTGCTAATGCATTTTCCATTTTTTTTTATGCCCATCATTAACAGAAGCATTTTCAAGGGATGGGCGAAGGATAAGTTCTGAGGAAATGCCGCAATCCGTGTGACCGCATGATGTGGGGCGCCGCGTCATGGATGGATGAGGGATCGCTTCTGCGTGCGGCTCTGTGGGTGATTGTTCGCTCCGTGTGCATTGTGTTGGCTGCGGGGCTGTGACTGTATCCCGTTGGCCGTGGGATTGAACTGGAGGTGATGGCGGTGTGTCGTTCCTCCTCGTCCACGGTGGGTGATTGCTTGCTTGGTGTGCGTTTGTTGTGTGGAGGACCGAATCCTTTCCCCCGCGGACTGACAGCACTGCGATGGTGTCTGTGTGTGTGTGTGTGAGGGCTGGTGTGGAGTCGCCGGCCAGGGCGAGGGCCTTGGCGGTGTTTTTCCAGTTTGTCGTTTTTTCCTTCCGTGCGCTTTTTTTTTTTGCTGCTTCTTGCTTTTTTCTCCTTTAATCCTCTCCTTTTGTGTTTCTGCGTGGAGTGGCGGCATGCTCACGGGCCATGTTGATTGTGAGTGCGCCTTGGCGGCATCCATTCATCTCCCTCTGTCTGTCTGTCTGTCATTCCCTGTTGGATGTGTGGCGTGTTGCACCGCGTGAGGGCTGGCCCGCACACACCGACGGCCCGCCGTGACTTGCCGCGATGGCCGGTGCGGAGTGGCTCTGTTCGCTGTCTCATCTCTTTACTTGGCTTGTTTTCCCTTTTCCCTCTACTTTTTGAACACAAACACGCTAGGAAAGCAAGCAAACAAGCGCGAATCGCTACTGTGAAATTCGAAGGCACTGAAAGGACCAACAGCACACACACCGCCCACACACATATTTACATGCTCGCACGTGTTGCTGCTGTGAAGGCACCCCGCACACAAAACCGTCGCCGCGTGACCGGATCCAGCGGGAGGAGGAGGGAAGGAAGAGAGAGTGAGCCGCGGAGGCCCAACGTGTTCCGGCGTGTGTTTGCTTCCGCGATATTGCTGCTGCTCCTAGTCGCGATGATGTGCTGCGGCAGTGGGGCTTCCGCTAAGGGTGATTGAGAGAATTTAATCATCTTTACTGGATGGGATTCGGTTTCTAATTTAATGGATTTCGCGAGGAAGGCGGGTTACGACTCGTTCCGTGCACCTTCTCTTGTTGAGGTGGATGGTGTTGTTGTGGCTGTTGCTGAAGCGCATTACAAGAACCCCAAGGATGGCGAATTGTACGTTGGCATTGCCGCAAAGTGGTTGGAAGGGAACGAAAAGACGTGGATGATTGGGAAAGTCGTTGGGATGAATCATTTTGACACCAAAGTTGACCGTCTGTTGGGCGCCACTAGTATTGCGTATTGTGGCGAAATGAATGCTCTTTTTGGTGGCTGTGGCATGTAAAGGGCTCCATTGACGGATGTGGCTGGTGATGACTATAGGATGGCCAGGTACGCGAGTGGCAAGGTTTCGGCTGGATGTGGTAATAGGGAGATGAAGGCGTTTGAGTGGGATTACGGTAGCACATCGAATCCTACCGACCTTTTAAGGTACTGCAAACCCCATCCCGGACGCTTCAAACAATTTTTGGGTGGTGGCAGCGCAGGCGTTAGGCTGGAGAACGGTGGTCGCTATGTGCTGCCTATTCAGTTATTGAATGGTGATGGAAGGAGCGTTTCTTTGACTATCCTTGCCAAAGGTTTTACGCATGATTGGGAGTTTTCGGATTATACGGCTCCCGAGGACTGCATCCAGCCTGCGGTCCCTGAATGGAGGGCAAAGGTCTCCGCATGATGACGTCGTGTGTGGACGGCGGCCGCAGGGTTTAGAGGGCGGACGAAAAGGGGAGTCGGTGGACGGAGGCATACGGCCCTCTTTCACACGTGTGGGGCAACTCACGGAATCGTACAGGACACGGCGTGCAGGGTGGCTTTGTCAGCGCGACGATCGATGGACAGAAAGTCATCCTCGTCAGCCGGTGTATTCCTGGAAGGAGGGAGAAGAAGCGGGTCGAGTAGACTTGCGGCTGACGGACATGCAGCGAATTTATGATGTTGGGCCGGTATCCGCTGAAAATGGGAAGTTTGCCGCCAGCACTCTGCTGTACGCCACAGACGAAGTGCGATCATTGTTGGAGAAAGAGTGGATAAAACTGTACTGCTCGCACGAGGTCGCTGCTGCGGATGACGAATGCAACATTGCTTTTGTGGACTTGACGGAGAAGTTGAAGGGCGTGAAGAGGGTGTTGGTTGCCTGGAAGGAGAAGGATGCGTAGGTTGCGAATGAATACCGCTGCGTGGATGAAAGGACTCAGAAGCGCCGTGACTGTAATGGTTCTGCCCCCACTGAAGGGCTGTTTGGCTTTTTATCCAACACGTCAACTAACAGCGCATGGGCCGACGAGTACCTCTGCGTGAATGCAGCAGTGAACAATGGGAGGTCAGGGGTTGATGGAGGGATGACGTTCAAAGGGTCTGGAGCAGGGAGTTTAGTGACCTGTTGGCAAGCTGGGGCAGAATGTGCCGTAATACTTCGCAAACAACAAGTTTGACCTTTTTTGGCGACGGTGACTATCCATGAGGAGCCGCATAATGGCCCTGTTTTTTTGGTGGGTGTGGGGATGAATGACACTGACAGCACCGTGCTTTTGGGCTGTTCTACACGAGTGGAAGGAAGTGGGAGGCCACCTTCAACGGTGAGACTCAGAATTTGTCAGGGGCTCCCGACTTAGTGCAGGGCAAAACACATCATTCGGCACTGCAATAGGATGATGCGGGGTTGATTGTGTACGTGGATGGATCGACGATATGCGACGAAGTGGATTATGAGGAGGATGAGGACTATGAGAGCTTTTCCAAGAGCTAATAACGCTGTTGAGGCCCCACATCGTTTCAAACTCCTGCGTTGGCGGCGGCAAGAGTGCTCGGTAACACTCATGTGACGGTGAGCAACGTCCTGTTGCACAACCGCGTGTTGAAGGGTGACGAGCCTCAAGCGCTAATGAAGACGAAGCCGGATGCTGTTGGCACTCCAGAGGCGAGGGTGCCGGCTCCGAAAGGTGCGCCTCACAACAATCATGCGAGTGAAACTTTCCCTCAATCCGCCAGTGGGCTTGTCGTCGTGGATGAAGCGCGGCAGGAAGACACATCAGCACCACAACGTCAACACTCACCAGCGCAACCATCAGGAAATAGGAAGGGCTCAGCAGTTCCCAGGCAAACATCTTCTTCTGATGCCATTGGCCCGTCCACCTCAGCTGATACGGGGAAATGGAAGAAGAGACACCCAGCAGTGGTGTATTGGCGCCTGCATTGTCTTCGACACCGAGCGTGGTCAGTCGTCAGGAAGTACTTGAAAGCAAGATACCTGTCAGTGGGGGTCGCCCTGAAGGTGGCCGGGAGCACTTGCCCTCCAACGCGGCAGCATTGATGATGGGGCAGGCGGGCAAGGCGAGTGAAGGCTCTTCGCATAACGGATACATCGACGGTTGGCCGCAGCACAGCATTTCACGTGATTTTTTTTTTGAGAGTGTGCACAAAGAGCCGTCCACCGCCAACACGCTCGCCGGCGACAAGCAACACGACGACCCTGAAGGGGAAACGCATGCCTGCACTGCCGTGGGCACGAACAGCGGCCCCGATTCATTCAGCAGCACTGACATGACGCCCGCGGATGTTGCCACAGCCGCTCCTGAGCCCGGCACAGAACCCGCAACTGCTCACCACAATGGCAACGTGTTGGATGGCGCTGGTGCCGCACCGGCTCATTCGAGCACAACGCCTGGGAAAACAAAGGTTCCATCGGAGTTTAACGCAGCGCCGGCCTTGGGCAGTGACCCTTTTGATTTGGAGAGTGTCACCGCGTTGGTGTCCGTGGGTCTAAGGTGTGGCAACACCGTACATGGCTGTGTGTCTCGGGTGCTGTTGCTTCTGCTTATGGGTCTGTGGGGCGCTGCGGCCCTCTGCTGAGGAGTGAGGGAGGGTGGAATTGCGACTTTTTGTGGAACAACAAATGTGCAGCTTCCCAGCATTACTCACTGCATTTTGTTAAGCATTCCAACCTTTTTTTTACTGGTATTTTTTTTCTTGTCGCTTTATTGGAATAATCAGCACCTCTGTGTTTTCCCCCGATGATCGCTTGCTACACACCGTCACGAGCGAAGTGTTTCCCCACTTATTTGCTTTGTTGCCCACACACGGTGCCGGCCTCATTGCTGTGCGTTCCACGGATCGCACGAAACGAGGAGTGGAGGAGCAGGCAGGATGCCGCATGGAAAGTGTGGGATTTTGTGTGGGCTTACAAAATAGTAGTATCTTTTTGTTTTTCTTGGGGCGGGCAATATTTACGCACAAACGCATGGTCGTATTGTGCTGCTTGGCTCGGGAAATAAAATTTCTGCCGAATGGATTCTTTTTTGTTTGATGGGAGCCCTGCATGACCCTCACATTTTTTCGTTTGAGTCACTGTGGCCTGTTTTCGTGTTTGCCGTGTTGACTGTCACTGCGTGTCTCCGTGTCCTGTTGAGTGTCTCTGTGGCGGCTGTGCTGTTGACATGTCTTCAATTCTTTTCTTTTCTGCTAGAGGCAGTGATGTTCCGCGGTGACGATTATTTGTGTTCCCCATTGCGATGGCAAGAGGGCGACTGGGCGCCGGCCTGCTGAGTAAAGTTGGAGGGGAGCGGACGGTGTGCGCTGTGCCTCACTGTGAATGTGGGACGGCACCCGCCACAACCTGTTCTGGGGTGTAATTCCAATTTGTCGGGGCGGAGAGAAGTAAAGGACATTGCCGTGGACTTGGATGCGCTCCGTCCCTCTTGTTGTGGCTGTGTGTGTGTGCTGTGTGCACGGCACTTTCTTGCGTTGCGGCGTGGATGGCGTTGCTTACAAGTACATTTGGGAGCTTGGTTGCGTTCGCTGCGGGCTCATGCAGTCAATAGAAGAGGCTCTGCAGCGTGCATGCGAATGTGTGTGCATGCATGCTTGATGCTTAGAGCTGTGTAGCTTGCCGGAGAGTGCCGCTGCTGCGCTGTTTTTGTGGTGGGCGTTGTGCGTGTGCTACTGACGCTTCTGCTGTGGGTGACGCAGGGAGTCTTTCTGTCACACATGTTTTTGAGGGCTGTGACAATTCTGCGATGGCATGCGCGAGTGGGGGACTACCGAGAATGATGCGGGGAGCTGTGTGCGGCCCACACGGCGCGTTGGAGCTGCAGCTGCAAGTGGCTGTACGTGGCGCGGGTGGCTGTGCTGACGTTCTGCCAGGCACCGGTGCTTTGCGAGGAGGGAGGGCGGGAGCCCGCTTTGCGTCTATTTGAAGTTTTTCAGGTTTGGTGGTGGCTGGCGTGCGGGCTGTTGGATTTTTTCAATAAAACAGGAGAAAAAACAACAATTGGTGTGGATAGACTTTCCCTGTGTCCGACTGCTGCCTTTATGCTTTTTCTTCATTTGCATGCCGTGTGCGCAGCATCAACCTGGACGCTGTTTGTTGTGCAGCGCCGACCCATCGGTCACGCTAGCGGTGCCAGTGGTCATGTGCTTCTTTGCTGGGATCCCACCACTCCGCACGGTGATTGTGTGGGACTGCGTGGGCGGTGGGGGGTGGACGGCGTAACTGATTTGATTGCGTTCTCGCGTCTTTGTGTTGGCGGTCGGGCTGTGGCCGGATGCTTCTGCGTGCCACTGTGTTTATTTGCTGTTGTTCCTGCCTCTGCCCTCTGACCGAGCATTTAGAGTTACTTTCGCTTCACCAGCACAACTATCGTTTCAAGGTGTTAATTATTAATTGCTGTATTAGGAATAGCAGAAGTAGTGGGATAGCGATATATAGGAATTGTGTAACTGTACTTGCCATCTGTATAAGGGGATTTGTTGGACAGGAGTTATGGTGAACGGGGCGAGGGCGAAACACCACGACAGCCCTGTTGGTACGTGTTTGTTTCGGTGGATGCGGTCTGCGGAGGGTGCGTGTCCGCACAGCCGGCACCGTGTGCGGCGCAGGGCCATTGCGGCTGTGCGTGTGGCGCTGCTTGTGGCGTTGGCGCTGGCTGCTGCTGCGGCATGGATGTCCGCGGTGCATGCGGTGGTGTTGCGACTGCGGGGCGGCACGGTGGACAGAGCCATCACGGTTGGCCGCGCCGTGGACACGGTGCTGCTGGACGGCGTGTCCATCACGAACGGCGTGGCTGTGGTGTTCGACGTGGCGGCGATGCTTCCCGGCGCGCTGCGCATCGAACTGAGGAACTGCGTGTGCGACGGCGGTGCGCAGATCTACGTGCGGGGCTACAGCGGCGAGCCGGCGAGTGATCGGAGCCTGGAGGTGAGCGTGAGCGGGCTGTCCGGCGGCTACTGCTCGCTTGTGTTTGTGCACAACCTGCCGGCACACACTAACGTGACGGTCTGTGACTCGACGATTGTGACGCCGGGACCGATGCGCTACTCGCAGCTGAGCGGGCTGACGGACGCGGTGGCGTCGCCGCTTGTGCTGTACGCGACGTCGCTGTTGCAGACGCAGCTGCGTGTGAGCAACACTGTGCTGGGGTCATTGCACGCGGGCGGGTCTGCGGTGCACGTTGGCGGCGGTGTGGATCTGCTGTCGAGCGCGGTGGTGCTTGACGGCGTGTTGCTGGAGGCGTCGGGCGGTCCGACCGCGTCCGCGATGCATGTGGCGTCCTCGTCGCGTCTCAGTCTGCGGAGCCACTCGGTGTTCTCCGTGACGAACGTGTCGGTTGTGAGCAGCGGCGGCGGCATTGTGCTTGGCGAGCCCCTCGAGGTGGTTGATTCGGTGCTGCGCTTTGTGGGCGTCGAGGGGTCTGTTGCGTCGTCGCTGGTGCGCTGCGACGGTGGAACGATCGGTGGCGGCGGGTGGCTGGAGCTGCACGACGTGTGGGCGGTGGGCGAGGCGTCGTCCGTGGCATCGCTGTCGGGTGTGACGCTGAGCGGCGGCACCGTGTCGATTGTGCGCTGCGCTGCCGTTGGCGCGACGCTTGTCGCCGGACCGGCGATCACGAGCGGCGCCGTGACCGTGCAGTGCAACCGTGCCGGCGGCCGGGTGCTGCGGAGCAGCGGCGACTACCGCTTGGCCGGCCTGCCCTCCGTGAGCGTGGTGCCGTGCGACGGCTGTGCGGCAGCGCTGGCGTGCTTCGATGCGCTGACGGCGTCGTTCTCCGACTGCGCGTGCAGCTGCCTTGCTGGCGGCTTGGGCGAGGCGTGCCTGCCGTTCGACGTGCCGCCTGCGAGGGCCGGCGGTGGTGGTGGCGGTGCGGAGGGCTGCGTGAGTGGCGTGACGCTGACGGAGTCGGTGACGGTTGGCGGCGGGCGTGCGACGGCGTGCTTTGACTCGGTGGTGTTTAGCGGGCCGATCACTGTGGCGGTGGACCTGCGCTTGATGGACGCGTTCGCTGACGCGCTGAACGTGACGCTGCGCCACTGCGTGCTTGCGGGCGGCGCGCAGCTGCGGATTGGCGGCCTCAGCGAGAGCACGGCGCGCCTGGTGCCGTACGCCCTCGTCAACATGACAAACGTGACGTCGCTGGAGGGCACGATCGTGCTGCATGGCGCGATGCCGCCGAACTCGAGTGTGCTGCTGGCGAACTCAACGCTGCGCGCGACGGTTGGCGGGTCGCAGTACGTGCCGACGACTCCTGGCCACGCAGGATCCCGGCACGGCCCCGTGCTTGTCCTGGACGGCGTCCGGCTACTGTCGACGCGGTTTGTCATGACGCGGTCGATGCTGGTGTGTGGCGGGGAGTCGTGCGCTGCGATCCTCGTGGAGCGTGGCTTTGTCGTGAACCTGTCCAGCGTCTTCTACATGGACAACTGCGCTGTCAAGTCGCGGGCGCATGTGATGTACGCTCTTGCGTCGGACCTGCGTGTCAGCGGCGGCTCCGTGTTCTCCATACAGAACAGCTCGTGGAGTGCGCCGAGCACTGAATACTACAAAGGCGCGTGTGTGTTTGGAGACGTTGCGGTGGCTGGCGGCAGCGTGCTGCAGATTGTGTCCAGCACGTTCCGTCTTGGCTTCGCCATGCTCATTGCAGAAACGCTGACCGTGGCTGACGGCAGCTGGCTGGTGCACCGCGACAACGAGTTTCGCACCGCCTACGTTGTGCACGTGGACGGTGAGAACGGCGTGGCGTTCCGCGATCGGAGTGTGTGGTCGATACTTTACAACAACTTCAACTACGGCTTGTACTCGTCAACCATTGCACACATGACAAGCAACTGGTCACCACCATCCGACTCGCGCCCGATCATCTACGGCGTGTGCAACGAGGCACGGGGCTCTCCTGTAACGGATTACCGAGAAGGGCTCAATATTGGAGTGCCCGTGACGGTGTTGGACTGTGGTGCGTGCACCGTGGACGCCGTGTGCTTTGCAGCGAGGACGAGCAGCATCCGCGGCTGTGAGTGTGTGTGCGCTGCTGGCGGCCACGGCGACACGTGTCTGCCGGCTGCGTTTCCGGACGGTCTTGGGCCGCTCCCGCTCTCAGGTGCGAAGGACACTGAGGTCCGCTGCGTGCACGGTGGCAGCATAAGCTCCGTGGACGATCCTGATCCCGGTGTGCGTGGTCTGTGCTTTGTCAATTTGACCTTCACCGCCGCGATTGCGCTGGACCTGTTGCATTTTGACGCGCCACAACAGACACTCAACATCACGCTGCTGCAGTGCGTCCTCGTGGGCCTGTTGATCAAGGGGAGTGGTGCTCGCGTGCACGTGAACGTGACATCCTCGATGTTGGATTCTGGTGCTTTGGAGTTTGAGGGTGATTTTGGTGCGAGCTCCCAGATACTGGTGGCGGGCAGCTCGCTTGTGACGACGTCGAGCTACGCCGTTGCCTTTTTGGACTTTGTTTTTGGTTCCAACACGACGCTGCTGCTGCTTGACAACCTCATCGAGGCGAATAGGTACGCAGTTTATTTCTTCATCGGTGTTGTTGATGGTGGCGGGGTGATTATAAAGGGAAATACGTTGATCGCAACGGAGGAGGAGGACGGTGTGGAGTCGTCCATTTGCATTTACGCTGTTATGAAGAATGGCGGCCACTTTGACGTGGAGGATAACACGATGAGCGCGTTCAATGGAGTTTATGTATTTGAGGATACCGTTGTGAGCTCCGCGGGGCTGCTGAGAGTGGCGAACTGCGACTTTGTTGGCAGCGCGGAGTTTTCGGATTCCGCGCTGGTGTATTTTGGCGGCTATTTGACAGTCGAGGGTGGTGCGCAGTGGCGTGTGGAGGGCAACAAGGTGAGCGCAGCCTTAGTATTAATTATAGCACATGCCCAGCACAAAATTCAGCTGTCGGGCAGCGGCACCACCGTGGTGCTTGCACACAACCGTCAGGTGGACGATAGCTGTCCTTTTGCTGAAATGTCTCTGTCAAACACGCTTGTGGATTCACCCGCGAAGTTTGTGGTTGGGTGCAACCTGCAGGGCGATGAGGAGGTGTCGTACGACGACGTGCTTCCGGAGGGCGTGGTGGCGTTCAAGTGCGGCACATGCAACGACGACGCGGCGTGCTACATGCCCGGGACGGAGTCGGTGGACCGTGGCTCGTGCTCGTGCAGCTGCAAGGTCGGATGGCATGGCGCGTCGTGTCTTCCCCTCGAGGTGCCCGACGCGGTTGTGCCATCCTTGCCGGAGAGAGCCGTCGACGGCGACACGAGCTGCGTGGTGAACCAGACGCTGACGAAAATTACGCTGAACATGTGGAAGACGCACCACTGCTACGCGGGTGTGACATTCAGCGGCGTGGGTGCTGTGTTGACTTTCTTTCTCAACAGTATGCCGCTGCATCTTCCCATCAACATCACGCTCACTGGGTGCACATTCCGTGAGGGTGCCGCGCTGCAGTTTGTTGGGGGTGTTGGAGTGACCGAGTCAGCCGGCGTCCTGATCCGCGTGAGCCAGACGGTGATGCAATCCTCCGTTGCTTATTTTTCACTTGCCCTCCCGCTGCACTGCGACATCGCCGTCACGGAGGTTGACGCGGTGCAGGCCTCTGAGGTGAAGTTGGCGGATACTATTAGCAACAAGTTTGGCGTAGTGCTGCTGCTAAACGTTGTATTGAATGCATCCTCGCTGTTGGTCAGCAACGTCAAGGCGCATGCATCGAAGCGTGATGCGTTTGTTTTTTACTCGACCGGGAAGCTGTCGCTGATGGGTGGCAGCTCGCTGTACACGCGGTACTGCAGCTTCGATGGGTACACGCATCTGTTCTACGTGAACATTCTCAGTGTCCGTGATCACTCTGTTTTTGCGTTGCTCAACAATACAATGGCCTCCGGAACAAGCTTTGTGTATCAGTACTCTCGATTCATCGTGTCGGATCACAGCGTGTTGCGCATGGTGGGGAACAGCGGTTCCGTGTCCTATGCCATATATTCACTAAAATTGTGGGCCGTTGAGCGGTCGAGCTGGCTGGATTGGCGCGACAACGACGTGGGGGGGGGGTGCGATTTTTTACGCAACTGAATCCACCTTTTTGATCATTGACAGCAGCAGTGTGGTGACGCTGACGGGCTGCAAGATGGGCTCGACGGGGTGGTCGGTCTCCTTGCTATCGCAGGCTGACGCCGGCTACAGGTTCGTTGCTGGGTGTCTGACGGTCGCGGGACGGAAGGTGACGACGGCGGAAGAGCTGGCGCTCCACGGCATCACCAACGTGACGACGGTTGCTGCGTGTGGGGAGTGCACGAAGGACGGCGACTGCTTTGCTCCGCTGACGACGGAGGTCGTTGACTGCAAGTGCCAGTGCGCTGCTGGAGGGCACGGCGATGTGTGCGTCCCGGCGCCTGTGCCTGCTGGCCCACCGCCACCGCCACGCACACCGCCACCGCCGCCGGTTGGTGAGTGCATCAGCGACATGGTATACCCCGAGGTTGCGCAGGCTGTGGGCGGCGGGCTGTTGTGGCTGTGCTACCGCAACGTGACGTTCAGCGGTGGCGGCATGAGCCTGACGGTGCTGATTGGGGCGATGACGGGCGAAGTGGCAAACGTCACTTTCGATGGATGCACGTGGAGGGACGGCGCCGTGCTGTTGCTGTTGGGCAACCTGCACGCCGCTGTGGGGTCGCTGAAAATCGTCGTCACCGGCAATACATTCTATGACGCGCTGCTCAGCCCGGAGGGCGTGTTCCCACCGCACACGAACATCACGATTAGCGGGAACCGCTTCACGGTCACGAGGCTGGTCCCTCGGTCTGGTTTGGTCCTTAGGGGGCCGTCGTGTGTTGCGATGAATGGACTGGCGATCAGCAACGACTCCGCGGTAGTGCTGAGTGGCAATGTGTTTCAGACCGTGAGGGCATCGTCAATCGCCATTCACGTTGTGAGATCTGCGCTGAGGGTGTCGTGGCACTCCGTGTTTGCGGTGGTGGGCAACACGTTTCATATGACTGGCGGTAACGGTACGCTGATATATCTTGAGGGGTCTATGCATTCTTCGTCACTGAGTGTACTGAACAACTCTGCCGTGGTGATCCGAGGCAACGCTGTGACGAGGCCGGTGAAGTGCTTCGTGTTATTTTTGTCGGTCTTACGTGTGGAGTCCCAGTCAGCGGTTGTGTTTCAGGGCAATGACATGCAGGGAAGCTTGGCTGTGTTGTTCTCTAGATCCAGTTGCCGAATCTACTACAACTCCTGGCTGCAGTTGAGCGGCAACCTGTGCCGTGAATCCCCATCGGATGCCTTTGCTTTTCTTCTCCCCAAAGTGAATCTCCGTGACTCCACGGTGTCTGTGTCCGGCAACCAATTCATGTCCAGCACGGTCACGCTGAACGTGCTGCTGATACCCACGGGCTCCAGCGATCTCACGAACGGAGTGATTTTGTTTGCGTGCAACACTGTGAACGGCGAGGAGGGGGTGAGATACATTATCCCGTCCGTGTACAATGCCACCATTTTGACCTGCAGCGACCCATGCGCCCTTGCGGCGTCGTGTTTCCCCGCTTACACGACGACGGCGTCGAGTGATGGCTGTGCCTGCACGTGCGCGGAGGGCGGCCACGGCGTTGCGTGTCTGCCCGTTGCTGTCCCCGAGCCACCGAGTACCGACGGCGCCGACTTGTGCGTGCGCGACGTGCGTGTGGATGTGGAGGTGAACGCCGTTTTTGGGACGTCGGTGGCGTGCTACGTTGGTGTGACCTTTGCGGCGGACGTCGTGGTGGACGTGGCGTCGATGTCAGGGAGCGTGCGCAACGTGACGCTGGCGAACTGCACGTTTTTGGGCGGAGCGAGCCTGTACGTTGTCGGGTGGCGGTCCGACCCGCCTGCTGGCCAGCGTGCCGATGTGTTGATCAGCGGGCTTGAGTCGCGCTCCGGCGGCGGCGTGGTGGTGGCTAACCGATTTCCGCCGGGCTCGCGCGTCACCGTGGTGGACTCGCTGCTGATTGCGGAGGCGCGTGTTGCGTACCGTGGCGAATACGACCTTGGCGATGCCTCCGCGTGCCTCGTGGTGCACAACGTGAATCTGACGGGGAGCGTGCTGACCATCGCGCGCACGCATGTGGCGGCGGTGTTTCGTGACGCTGTTGGCGTGTTGGTGGTTGGCGGCGTGGCGCTGTCATTGCGCGGTGCGCTGTACGTGGACGGGCTGTCGGTGCAGACGGCGCTGGGGCTGTGTGTGTCGGTGGAGGGCGGTGTTGCGGCCAGCGGCGGATCCGTGGTGGCGTTTGTTGACAGCGACTTCCTGCTGTGCAAGCACGCGGTGTCTGTGCGTGGGGCTGTGAGCGTGTCGGGCTCCGCTGTGGTGCTTGTGCGGAACGAATTTTCGTCGACGGAGGACTACGCGGTGGCGTTTTATTCGACGGTGGGCCTGTCCGGTGGGTCGATGCTGCTGGCGAAGGGCAACGTGCACGACGGCGTCTCGAGGGAGATGCTCCACGCCGCTGGCGCCGTGACCGCTGCTGGGAGCACGCTGAGCTTTGTGCGCAACCGAGCGCTGCTGTCGCGGATGCTGTCGCTGAGCCTGTCGCTTGCGGCTGGGGCGCATTTGAGGGTGGCGTGCAACGACGCTGGTGGAATTGTCCTGTCGACGGCGGAGGAGTACGCAGCGGCTGGTTTTGGCGACGCTGGGAGCATCGACGTTGCTGGGTGCGACGACTGCGACAGGGACACTTACTGCTACGCGCCCGGGACGGCGTCTGCGAGCATGAGGAACGGTGTGTGCGTGTGCGTGTGCGGCAGCGGCGGGTACGGCGAGGCGTGCGTGCCTGTGGGAGCTCCCGCGCTGCCGCCCGCTGTGGGCAACACGTCGAGTGTTTTTCTCCGCGAGGGCGTGACGCTGCGGTCGGTGTTCGTTGTGCCTGCCGGTGCGAGCGAGGTGACGCTGCGCCACGTTGTGCTGGACGGCGTGAGTCCGGTGCTCTACGTGCCGTGGATGGCGCGGGACGGCGTGCGGATTGTTGTGCAGAACGTGTCGCTGCTGAACGGCGCCGTGCTGTACGTGATGGGCGGAGGAGCGCTGCGCGGTGCGATGGCGGCGGGGAGCGACGAGGGCGGGCCGGTGGAGCTGTCCGTGTGCGATGTGGAGGCGCTGAACGGTGCGCTTGTGCTGACCGGCACGTTTCCCGCGGGGTCTGTGCTGACGGTGACGGACTCCCTGCTGGTTGCCGCGAGGCCAACGCCGCTTGTGTATCTTCCCGGCTCGCAGTCCTCGCCGTACGCACCGGTGCTTGTGCTGTCGGGCCTGCGTCTTGTGCGGTCCGTGCTGGTTGTGTCCGGCGTGGCCCTCGTGACGGTGGTGACTGGTGGGCGGACGGCGGTGGTGGACGGTGCCGGACTGGAGCTCGTTGGTGGCGGTGTTGCGCTGGACGCGGCTGTGTTCGGTGGCGAAGTTGCGTTGTACGCGAGTGCGCGCGTGGTTGCGTCGGGGGGCGCTGTGCTGCGCGTGTCGGGGAGCCAGGTGTACGCCGCGCATGGATTGGTGTTCGACAGCGGGGTGGCGGCCAACGCGTCCGCCGTCGTAGTGAACGACAACGCCGGTGCGCTGACGGATGGCGGGCTGCTGGTGCTGCGGGGGTCGGCGTCGTTCGTGTTCGGGTCGTGGCTGTCGGTGCGCGGCAACAGCATCGGTGGCAGGCTTCTGTCGGTGCCGTCGTACCCGCGCAGTGCGGAGCTTGTGCAGAGCACGCTGACGCTTCACAAGAACGCTGGCAGCGGGCCCGTCGTGATGGACGGCACCGTAGCTCTTGGGGGCGCCGGCCGAAAGTTCGTCGTGGGGTGCCTGACGCTCAACGGGCAGGCGCTGCAGCCGATGGACTACAGGTCCGCCGGCATCATCGGGGAATTCCGCCCCGTGGAGTGTGGCGTGTGCGATGCCAACGTGCACTGCTTTGCAGCTGCGACGAGGGCGATGTCTGGGTCGTGCCGCTGCCGCTGTGCTGAGGGCGGGTACGGGCGCGACTGCCTGCCGGTGTACCTGCCGCACGTGGACGGGTGCAACCGCACGCCCGCTATGCCGCCGCTGAGCCACACGGCGACGCTGACGGAGACGCGCAGCCCGACACCAAAATGGACGCCGAGCCTGAGCACGGCTCACTACAGTCCGACGCCGTACAGGCCGACGGAGACCCCGCGGGTGACGGAGACGGTGGCGCTGCCGCCCACGCGGACCCCGACGGCGTCGGTGAGCGGCACGCTGTGGTGGAGCGAGGTGGCGTGCCCGACACTCGCCGTGACGACGACGGCGGCTGGTGGGAGCCTGACGCAGAACGACATCCGCGGCGGTGGGAGCGCCGTCCCGACGCTGCTGATGGTGGCGCTGCCGCCGCCGTTTCGGTGGGCACGCGAC
>NW_001849396.1:77744-80420 GCF_000209065.1 Trypanosoma cruzi
TTCGCATTTTTGAATGAGGATTTCCTGCGTGCGATAAGACTCAAAATCAAGGAACTGAGGCTACCAGGACGACGTGAGCCACACAGCTGTGCGCTGAAAGAGCACTCAGACAAGAGCTTCGCCAGAAAAGAGGTTCTGCCGCCACCGGAACGCCTTTCCAATCCGGTTGCTATGGACCACTGGGTGCTGTATGAACCGAAAGTCCAAAACTTTCCGCTGGTGGACGCCTTTTTCTTTGTGAACTCAAATCCGAAGACGCTGGTTGGGCTGCGGATGACTACGGCGGGTGGGCACCACACGACAACCAGCACTGTGCGGCAGTTCAATGAGTGCCTGGCGGCATATTTTGAGGGTTGGGAGGAGTTATCCCGAGACATGTCGTGGGAGATGATTTATGTGCAGCACGCAGACAGCACGCCGATGACTGGCTGGCGGAGATGTGATGTCGTCGATTCCAATAATATGAGCCGCGCTGAAAACCGAGAGATTGCGGCGTTCTGGGAGGAAGAGGTGCACCAGTACATAGCAGCGGTATCATCCGGAGACTTTAGAAGAGGCGAAGCTCTCCGAGGTGAGGAATAACCGCCGAAATAGGAGAACGGATTAGGGAATGAAAGGGGTAACTTTGATTTCTGGTAAAAAAATATTGTGGGATTTATATATTTTTGGATACTTTTTTGTGTGCATACGGTGCGGGTGCACCAGCCCCATGCGGCAGAATAGCATACAGATTTCAGAACTGTCCAACGCTATCGAACATAACAGTGGCAGGAGAAATTAGGGAGGGAAAGGGGTTGTTTGTTTTCTGGTGAAAAACATTGGGTGGTTTCTACATGATATGTTAGTTGTGTGTGTGTTATACGAGGCAGAATTGGAAAATTGCCTCGGTATGAGGGAATTATTGTGGCTGGTGGTGTCGCAGTGCTACTGCATTGTCCATTTTCTTCTATTGTGTTCTAAGGCCCATCATTAACAGAAGCATCTTTAGGGGATGGATGACGAATAATTTCTATTGAAGAAATGGTGTGCATTCCGTGTGACCGCATGGAGTGAGGCGCCCGTCATGGATGGATGAGGATCCGCTTCCGCGTGCGGCTCTTTGGGTGATTGCTTGCTCCGTGTGCATTGTGTTGGCTGCAGGGCTGTGGCTGTATCCCGTTTTCCGTAGGATTGGACTGGAGGCGGTGGCGGTGTGTCGCTTCTTGTTCTTGTCCATTGGTGGATGATTGCTGGCGGTGTGTGCGTTTGTTGTGTGGAGGACCGAATCCTCTCACCCGCGGACTGACGGCACTGCGATGGTGTTTGTGTGTGTGTGTGTAATTAAGGGTCGGTGTGGAGTTGCCTGCCAGGGCGAGGGCCTTGGCGGTGCTTTTCCGCCTGTCGTCTGTTTCTTTTGTGTGTGTTGTGCTGCTTCTTGCTTTTTCCCCCTCTCACCCTTTTCTCCTGTGTTCCTGCGTGGAGTGGCCGCATGCTCACGGGCCATGTTGATTGTGAGTGCCTCCTGACGGCATCCATTCATTTCTCTCTCCGCCTCTCTGTCTGTCATTCCCTGTTGGGTGTGGCGTGTTGCACCGCGTGAGGGCTGACCCGCACACACCGACGGCCCGCCGTGGCTTGCCGTGTTGCTGCTCTTTTCTGTGGGCGATGGTCCTCCGTGCTGTCCCTTCCGGATTGTCTCGTGCCCCGCTCTTTGCGTGGTTGCTCTGCTCTGCTCCTCACTTACCTTTCTGGTGTATTGCCGCTGTTGTTCTTCTCCGCCTCATTTCTTTCAATTACACACGAAGAAAGAAAGCAAGCGCGAATCGCCACTGTGAAATTCGAAGGCACTGAAAGGACCAACAGCACACACACAGACCGCCCACACACATATTTATATGCTCTCACGTGTTGCTGCAGTGATGGCACCCCGCACACACAAACAGTTGCCGCGTGACCGGATCCAGCGGAAGGAGGAGAGAGTGAGCCGCAGAGGCCCAACATTTCTCGGCGTGTGTTTACTTCCGCGGTGCTGTTCCTCCTCGTCGTGATGTGCTGCGTCACCTGTGGAGCTGCGGCCGCATCGACGGGGGAGAATTAACTGATTGCGCGGCTGCCGTGGGTGGCTTTTATTTTCGTTCCGGGACGAACGCATTTGGAACCGAAGAGTGGGACTGGTGCAAGTGGAAGGAGGGATTCGTTTGGATCGCTTGCTCTTGTGGGTGTTGGTGGAGTGACGGTTGTCTTTGATGGGGGTTACACGACGCTTAATGGTAGCGATGGGGCACCGAGTGGGCTTTCTCATGCGGATATTGTGGCGGGTCCCATCTTTTCTGCGTGGAATTTGTCTTTTTTTTTGGTGAGTTTAATAATGGCCGGAATACACACATCGTGTTGAGCACAGCGAATATAAAGGGTGTTGTAGGCTCCGCGTTCAATCCCACGGCAATTAAGAGCGGCAATAGGGCGTTTCTTCGTGCGGGAAGCTAGCAAATGTTTGGTACGAATGGTGGGTTCAATTGGGCGTTGAGGGACCGTGATGTTCAACTGGTTGTGGGTGAATTCACGCAGCCCAATGATGGCAGACGGAGCGAGCTGATCCACTGGTGTGAACCCAAATTGCTGTGATCACAGATCATTCCCGGACGCACGAACGCGGTGCGAATGGATTGAGGGTTTTTGTGGCTCAGGTGTTTTGAA
>NW_001849396.1:80520-89597 GCF_000209065.1 Trypanosoma cruzi
GTCCGCCGGCATCATCGGGGAATTCCGCCCCGTGGAGTGTGGCGTGTGCGATGCCAACGTGCACTGCTTTGCAGCTGCGACGAGGGCGATGTCTGGGTCGTGCCGCTGCCGCTGTGCTGAGGGCGGGTACGGGCGCGACTGCCTGCCGGTGTACCTGCCGCACGTGGACGGGTGCAACCGCACGCCCGCTATGCCGCCGCTGAGCCACACGGCGACGCTGACGGAGACGCGCAGCCCGACACCAAAATGGACGCCGAGCCTGAGCACGGCTCACTACAGTCCGACGCCGTACAGGCCGACGGAGACCCCGCGGGTGACGGAGACGGTGGCGCTGCCGCCCACGCGGACCCCGACGGCGTCGGTGAGCGGCACGCTGTGGTGGAGCGAGGTGGCGTGCCCGACACTCGCCGTGACGACGACGGCGGCTGGTGGGAGCCTGACGCAGAACGACATCCGCGGCGGTGGGAGCGCCGTCCCGACGCTGCTGATGGTGGCGCTGCCGCCGCCGTTTCGGTGGGCACGCGACCCGCGGCTCGGCACGCACCTGAGCTTTGTGCCGGTGTCGACGGCGCAGCCGCGCGGGTTTGGCGGTCCGTGGGGAGCGATGCTGCGCAACGCGACGTGGGTGCGCAACGCGACGAATCCGTCCACCGTCCTGGAGCTGGCTGTGCCCGTGCACCGCGGTTACTTCATTGTTGTCGACGAGACGATAGTCATTCGCTGCGACGCTGTGGCGGTGTTCGGCGGCTGCAAGGGTGTGCTGCTTGGGTCCTTCACGATCAGGTCCGCCACGCTGCCCGCCGCCGCCAGCGCCCTCTCGGCGATCACCGGCGTTGTTGCGGGTGCGGCGGCTGTTGCGGTGGTGGTGACCGGCGGGCTGGGCTCCGTCCTGGAGATGCAGGCGCTCGGCGTGTTTGCGAGGATGCCATGCGCCTCGGCGCAGGAGCGTGCGAGCACCGTTGCGCTGCCGTACTTCCTGTCGGTGTTCGCTGCCCTTGATCCGCTGTGGATGGTGGTGGGCAACGCGCTGCTCGCCGCTGTGTTCGGGTGCGTGCACTGCGGTGTGACGGCGGCCTTCCAGCGGTGGCGCGGCGTGGACACGGCGAGTGCGTGGGCGGCGATGCGCTTCCCGAGCCTGACGTACGTCGTGGCGCACGCGATGCATCTAGGCATATTCTTCGGCTCCGTGCTTGCACTGGCGATGCCTGGCGCCCGCGGGCATCACCGCGTGATTGGTGTTGTTGGCGTGCTGTACGGTGTGGCGTTCCCTGCTGGTGTGTGCTACTTGATTGCCCGCCACGTGGGCGCGAGCTTCACGAGGTACTGGCAGTTTTCGAGGAAGCCGCTGCACGAGCGCCTGCTGTACCCCGTCGGGTATTGGCACCCCGCGGCGCAGCAGCGGATGTACGGCGGACTGCTGACGAACATGAGGGGCAGCCACGTGTGCTGGTGCGTGTTCCAGCTGTCGGTGCTGTGTGTGGTGGGCCTGATTGCGGCTGTGCACCCGCCCGTGGGAGGCTGCCACGTCCAGTACTTCTGCATGGCGGCTGTGCTGCTTGCGTGCGCGGGCGTGATTGCCTTCACGAACATGATGCGCTCGGCCTTCCTGACGGTGATGCACACGGCGAGCTTTGTGCTGCTTGCGGCGCTGTGCGTGATCAGCGCGGCCAACCATCTTGCGCCGAGCGACGGCGGTGCGAGGGCGTACGCGGCGATGGTGCTGCTGCTGACCACTGTGCTGCTTGCGATCACTGTGTACAGCGTGGTTGTGTGGTACGCGGAGGACCGCCACTGGCAGGAGCTGCGCGAGCCGCGGCGTGGTGGGCTGGAAGCGCTGCTGCGCGATGGCGAGGAGAGCGAAGAGGTCGTGCAGAAGCCGCACGAAGCAACGACATTGTCGTACGCCTCAGGCGCCACCGTTACGTCGTCGTACCGGCCACCCGCAGCGCCGTAGCAGCCCATGGCCGGTGACACCCGCTCCGACACTCTGAGCCTGTTCGACGGTGCACCCAGTGCGAGCTGCAGCATTAATTATGCCCTTCTGAACAGGTGAAGATGCTCTGCTTGACGAAGAAATTATCGCAGTTTCCCCTTTTGGGGTGTAAAGGCCCCGACCCAACAGTTTCTTTACGCGGCGAGAAGACACAAAGCACCTTGCAGATGCGGCATAACGTGGATGCTTCTGGCAGATACCTTTTCTCTTTCCATTATTCATAGATATATCGGGTGATTTTTTTGTTGCTTTTACTTTATTTTTATCGATTATCGACGACAACGGATTATCGAGCTATCACACTGGCTCGGGGCGGATGCGTAACGTGTGTGTGCGTGTGCGTGTTTTTTACGCTCTTCGCTGCCGCACCGAGTATGGGGGCTGTTGCTCTCTCTTTCATATCTATACTCAGTAATGAGGAGGTGCTTGACGGCGGTGACTTGCTTGCGGATTATAGGAGTTATTTAATAAAACTTTAGGGATAAAAAACGATAGTGCCCTCCTGTGATTTTCACTACGTAGAATTTGGAGGCATGCGGTGCTGGTAGATTAGGGGAGGGCGCGGGGCCACGGCTGTGCAGCTGCGCAGCCACCGATCGTACTCCGCCCCGAAAGCGTCATTGATTGTTGGTTTTTGTTGGTTTGTTTCTATTTTTTGTGCGGGTGCCTGCAGTGACTCTCTCTCCTGTTGCACGATGACTGTGTGGGAGGGCATGCCTGTCGCTTTTTATGCTTCTGATGCTATGTAGAAAAAACAAAAAGAGAAAGAAAGAAGAATTTTGCGGAATGGCGTATTGCTTTGCTTATATATCGATGTATTTTTTTTTGGCTATCGCATCATTTTTTTCCTTCTTTTTTTGCTTTGCTCCACACGTGTCTCAGTGTTTGCTTTAGTACGGCCACACACGGGTAGGTTGAGCCGCGAATAGTTTCCTTCTTTTTCATGCCACCTTCTGTTAGACACTGACGCGGGCACTTTTGTCAAGCATCCACTCTCCACAGCGTGCTGCCTGATATTTTGGAGTCATCTCAGATGTAACGCCGGTATCACCGCCGTGGCACTCATGGGAAGTAAGATGGGACGCGGGACAGCGAACGATATTGTGCTGCACATGTGTCTGTTGCATTTGTTCTGTCGTGATGGCTTCAATGTAGAAGGAGAGGGATGAACATTGCACGATTCCGTGGGTTGGAGGAGTTATTACCCCTTTTTATTTTTTGTATGATCTCTGGTTCCCACCCGTGTCTGCCCCGATTGCTTCCCCTGAGTGGAGCTGCGCCATGGCCGTCCTTTTTGTTGTTGTCCTTTTATCTCAAGGCACGGCGGGATTGAGGCGCACCGTCCCACGAAGGGTCTTGCACACATACACAATCTCATGCCACTGTCGCCCCCGAGGTCGGGTGCAAAACCCAAATCCCTGCTGCTTTTTGCATTGGCGCAATTATTTTTTTTTTATTGATTGACGGACGCCATTCCGTCCGGCGTGCCACTTTGATTGGATTTTATGGGATTGTCCGCCAACGCCATCGAACGAAGCAGGCTGACACTTTCACGTATTTAAATGCCATCTTGCGCGCAGGTATTTTCTTTTCCCGTTCTGTTTATGTGCACTCAAACAGCGAGGGATTTGGAACTATGCGTGCGTGGAATTCTTCCTGCCATTTGAACTGCAGGCAGCACCGAGGGGCTGTCACTTTAATCCGCAGAGTTGTTGTGTCTCTTCGCAGGGTTAGCAGGGAAATTGCATGCAGTCTGCTACTGCTGGTGTGCCCTCAAAAGTTTTCACTCCATGCGAATAATGTGCTTCAGCGAGTGAGGGGGATGATTGGGTTTGTGTGCGCTCTGGTTCTGTTTGCTACTTTGTGCGGTCACGCAACACCTGAGTGGTGGGAAAATGGAGCGGGGCGATGCATGGCCGCGTTCCGCCCATCGTTCAGTGCACGATGGTGTGGTGCACATTGTTGTGCTGACTTTGCGATGTGACAGCGGCCTCCTGCGCGGCAATGGCGGTGGGTGGATGGGAGCCTGACGCGGAACGACGGTGGGATCGTGCCTCCTTTTTATTCTTTTTTGAAGGTGTGCACTTATTTTTGGTGTCGGTGGTGAGGCAAACAGACGGACAACGTGAATAAAACAAAATGAAAAGGGCGATATTGTGGCGGTGTTGGGGTTGGTTGCACGTTGTGTTTCTGCGGAGGCGGTGGGCCTCGACTGTTTTGCCCACAGGCGTTGCAGTGCGGCTGCATGGCGCACCGACTACCACTCCGTGCGAGTGCCACGCCCAACGCCATTGGGACTGCGGGACAAAACAGCCGCGAGTGTCCTTTGGAGCCAGCGGCACCTGCTGGCCGCGGTTGGGCGGTGCGAGTGGGATGCTTCACCGCACGGGTGTTGTGATGGCGCCTCGACGCGGTTCTTGTGATGGTTCCGACGCTGCAGCTCGACATGTGGCGGGGAGTTGAGGAAACGCAGCGAACAGAGTGGACCATGAGCAGCACTGTAGAGGACATTCTGCTGGAGGGAAGCACTCTCAGGACCGACATGAAGCTGAACGATTTCCTTCGGAATTATGTTGGCGGCAGGGGCGTTGAGGAATTCAATGAGAACGTCTATATGAAGGAATTTTTAATTAGTTCCAATGAGTTCATCCAAGACGAACTGTTCTTGAGGACAATAGAGGCATCGCCGCCATACCAAGAGCAGAAAAAAGAGCGCGAGGAGTTTTACATGCTATTGGAGGCTTCAAATAAGCTTTCACACGAACGTATTTTCACTCTCAGGCAATGTAGGGACTATGAAAGAAAAGGATACGATCACTCCTCCTGCAAGGGGAAAACCAAACGGAGTACTCACGCAGGTACCGACAGAAGCGAGGCGGGAGGCAGAGGAAAGGCTAGGACGAACGCAGGAAATGAAATTTACCATTTGCACTAATATCGAAGAGTTACTGTTTAAGGGAAGAGTTCGCGTCAACGTAATGAGGCTGAATGATTTTCTTACGAGGGAACTGGACGGCAGGGGCATTGTGGACACCAATCGGGATGTCATTCTGGAGGAGTTTTTCAAGGACCCCAAGAAGTATATTGAAGATGCGGGAGTATTGGGCGAAATGCAGGCATCGGATCATTAAAAGAGGATGGAGAGGACTGTAAGGGATGAAATGGATATGGAAGAGGATGTAAACAGGCTTTACAAAAATGGTGTGGACAATCTACTGAAGTGGTTGGCTGCTGCTGCGGAGGTAAAAGCAGCTGTTCATAACTCCACTAAACATTTCTTGGATGCGGCTGCCGAGGAAGCGAGGAAACCAAAGAAGTCGAGTGCACCGATATACCTGGAGGGAAACTACGAGTCTGTGTACAATGCGAGGTGGCATCATGTTGTGGGGTTCCTGGCGGCGAGGGGACGGGAATGGATGTGAGGGAAGGGAACCACCACAGCCATGGACGTACAAGGCAGTTGGCCGAACTCTCGAAAAGGATGACGGTGTGCGGCGATCCGGTGCAGCACTTCTTAGGCAGATGGTGCTCACCTCGGAGAAGGGATGGCCGTACTCGTGGAATACGATACAGGATCTTCCTAAGGACGTTTTTGTAAACTGTGAGGTGGGGCGAGCGTGGCAGATCGTCAGGAATGATCTCACCGAATGGTTCAGCCCTCACGGTCGGACCTACTTTAAGCCCAAGCAGCATCTCTTGATTGGGACGCCCGGGATCGGGAAATCGATGGCTGCCGGCTCGTACCTCCTCTACCAGCTGGTGCACTACGATGCGGAGCAGCTCCCAATGGTTGCGTACGTTATTGGGAGTCAATCATTCCTGTTTGACAAGATCATCAGAACGGTGTCAGTGTACATGGATGACCACAGGATTGAGGATGTTGTAAACATTTTTTCTTTGCGTGGGTTTAAGGGGTATATTATCTACGACGTGGCATTGGCATGTCGTCAACCGCCTGCTGGTTTGCCTTGCAAGGGATGGGGCATGATTGTGGTGACACCACCAGACAAAAACGAATATGAACGGTGGACAAAAAAAATGGACTCTACTGCAATTGTAACGAATTGTCCCGAAGAAAACGATGTGAGGGCAATGTGCATTTGGATGAAGCGCAATCGGCCACTGCAGGAGCAAGCGGAATACTGGGAGGAGGTGAGGGGTCGCATGAATAACGTGGGACCAATTCTCCGCTTCATATTTGGCAAACAGGCATATGATGACCGCATTAAAGCGTGTCAGCAGGCCGTGGATGGGTCGACCGCCTCGGAATTGGAGCGCAATTCGGGTATTGGCTGCTGTTACTCGTCCAATGACAGTGACTTGTCTCGAAAGCTTGTGAGGGTTGTCCGAGCACGACGAGGAAACAGCATTGAGTCGCCTCTGAATGTATTGATATCTCCCCACCTCGAACGTGAAACATTGTCCAGGTTGGAGAATGAAATGAAGCAGTCCGATTTTATTTTTTTCGTTCTGAGGTTCTGGGATTATGTCCCACCATATATTATTGAAAAGTATGCCGCATCCGCATTTTTGAATGAGGATTTCCTGCGTGCGATAAGACTCAAAATCAAGGAACTGAGGCTACCAGGACGACGTGAGCCACACAGCTGTGCGCTGAAAGAGCACTCAGACAAGAGCTTCGCCAGAAAAGAGGTTCTGCCGCCACCGGAACGCCTTTCCAATCCGGTTGCTATGGACCACTGGGTGCTGTATGAACCGAAAGTCCAAAACTTTCCGCTGGTGGACGCCTTTTTCTTTGTGAACTCAAATCCGAAGACGCTGGTTGGGCTGCGGATGACTACGGCGGGTGGGCACCGCACGACAACCAGCACTGTGCGGCAGTTCAATGAGTGCCTGGCGGCATATTTTGAGGGTTGGGAGGAGTTATCCCGAGACATGTCGTGGGAGATGATTTATGTGCAGCACGCAGACAGCACGCCGATGACTGGCTGGCGGAGATGTGATGTCGTCGATTCCAATAATATGAGCCGCGCTGAAAACCGAGAGATTGCGGCGTTCTGGGAGGAAGAGGTGCACCAGTACATAGCAGCGGTATCATCCGCTGACGCCAGAAGAGGCGAAGCTCTCCGAGGTGAGGAAAAACCGCCGAAATAGGAGAACGAATTGGGGAATGAAGGGGGTAACTTTGATTTCTGGTAAAAAAATATTGTGGGATTTATATATTTTTGGATACTTTTTTGTGTGCATACGGTGCGGGTGCACCAGCCCCATGCGGCAGAATAGCATACAGATTTCAGAACTGTCCAACGCTATCGAACATAACAGTGACAGAAGAAAATTAGGGAGGGAAAGGGGTTGTTTGTTTTCTGGTGAAAAACATTGGGTGGTTTCTACATGATATGTTAGTTGTGTGTGTGTTATACGAGGCAGAATTGCCCCGGTATGAGGGAATCATTGTGGCTGGTGGTGTCGCAGTGCTACTGCATTGTCCATTTTCTTCTATTGTGTTCTAAGGCCCATCATTAACAGAAGCATCTTTAGGGGATGGATGACGAATAATTTCTATTGAAGAAATGGTGTGCATTCCGTGTGACCGCATGGAGTGAGGCGCCCGTCATGGATGGGTGAGGGCCCGCTTCCGCGTGTGGCTCTTTGGGTGATTGCTGGCGGTGTGTGCGTTTGTTGTGTGGAGGGCCGAATCTTTTCTTCCGCGGACTGACGGCACTGCGATGTTGTTTGTGTGTGTGAGGACTGGTGTGGAGTTGCCGGCCAGGGCGAGGGCCGTGGCGGTGCTTTTCCGCCCGCAATTTGTTTCTTCCGTGTGTGTTGTGCTGCTTCTTGCTTTTTCCCCCTCTCACCCTTTTCTCCTGTGTTCCTGCGTGGAGTGGCCGCATGCTCACGGGCCACGTTGATTGTGAGTGCCTCCTGACGGCATCCATTCATTTCTCTCCGCCTCTCTGTCTGTCATTCCCTGTTGGGTGTGGCGTGTTGCACCGCGTGAGGGCTGGCCCGCACACACCGACGGCCCGCCGTGGCTTGCCGTGTTGCTGCTCTTTTCTGTGGGCGATGGTCCTCCGTGCTGTCCCTTCCGGATTGTCTCGTGCCCCGCTCTTTGCGTGGTTGCTCTGCTCTGCTCCTCACTGACCTTTCTGGTGTATTGCCGCTGTTGTCGCTGTACTCTCCACTTCTTGAACACAGACACGCTAGGAAAACAAGCGCGAATCGCCACTGTGAAATTCAAAGGCACTGAAAGGACTAACAACAGCACACACACCGCCCACACACATATTTATATGCTCTCACGTGTTGCTGCAGTGATGGCACCCCGCACACACAAACAGTTGCCGCGTGACCGGATCCAGCGGCAGGAGGAGGGAAGGAGGAGAGAGTGAGCCGCAGAGGTCCAATATGTCCCGGCGTGTGTTTAATTCCGCGGTGCTGCTCCTATTTGTCGTGTTGTGCTGCGCCACCTGTGGAGCTGCGGCCCATCGACGGGGGAGAATTAAGTGATTGCGCGGTTGCCGTGGGTGGCTTTTATTTTTTTCCGGGACGAACGCATTTGGAACCGAAGGGTGGGACTGGTGCAAGTGGAAGGAGGGATTCGTTTGGATCGCTCGCTCTTGTGGGTGTTGGTGGAGTGACGGTTGTCTTTGATGGGGGTTACACGACGCTTAATGGTAGCGATGGGGCACCGAGTGGGCTTTCTCATGCGGATATTGTGGCGGGTCCCATCTTTTTTGCGTGGAATTTGTCTTTTTTTTTGGTGAGTTTAATAATGGCCGGAATACACACATCGTGTTGAGCACAGCGAATATAAAGGGTGTTGTAGGCTCCGCGTTCAATCCCACGACAATTGAGAGCGGCAATAGGGCGTTTCTCCTTGCGGGAAGCTAGCAAATGTTTGGTACGAATGGTGGGTTCAATTGGGCGTTGAGGGACCGTGATGTTCAACTGGTTGTGGGTGAATTCACGCAGCCCAATGATGGCAGACGGAGCGAGCTGATCCACTGGTGTGAACCCAAATTGCTGTGATCACAGATCATTCCCGAGACGCACGAACGCGGTGCGAATGGATTGAGGGTTTTTGTGGCTCAGGTGGTTTTGAATCGCACGCTTGTGTCCC
>NW_001849396.1:89697-93127 GCF_000209065.1 Trypanosoma cruzi
TTTGCGGTACGATGTGTATGGCGGTGCTTCTGCGTGTGCCTTCTTGAATGCACCGTGCGGCGGGCTTCTCTTCTCCATGCCTTTGCCCTTTTGTGAGTGTGGGTGAGTGTGGGTGGCTGTCGACCTGCCCCGAGCATTGGGGTCCTCCACACACGTGAGGCTCATCTTGGCAGCCTCTCGCAGCGTCCACGCTTCGTGACAGGGAGCGAGGGATGAGTAGCGTGATTCCTCGTGCCATAGACCTGTCAACTTTTGAAGAGTTGGGGTGAAGCCAAGGGACAAGCGTGTGTGTCTTCACCTTCTTGCGGGAGGGCGCGCAGAGGTTGGTTTTCTTTTGTTACTTTGTTGTTACGGTGCCTGCGGCGACGTTAATGGGGGGTTTGTTCTCCAGAGGCATTCATTGTGCGATTTTTGCGTGTTTGGTGTCCAACGCTTTCAGCACCGCCGAATATGGTGTTGCGCAGGATCGGAATACAAGGATGTGCGAGGGCATCGTGTCGCTCGCCCGTAATAAACACACGCACAGTTTCAGCGCGTCTGACACGTCACGTTGTTCGGAACGGTCGAAATCACTTGTGGGACGTCACTTCATTTGCGGCGTCGGGACAGCGAGGGAAGCGGAGAGATATGCCGAGAACGCAATGCCACTCCATGATACCGCAGGCTGGCGGCGACAAGGATCAGAGAGTCTCTACTCAACATTGAGAAGTGTGCAGCGCTCTGATGATCCGGTTTGCTCTTTAGGAAATTTAATGTAGTGCACACCGTGTGGGCCTTTTTGCTGCGGATATGCAGAGGGGTGGTGTGGGGTGGAATTATTGTAGAGGGCAGCACGGACGCCGCCTGACCTTTATGGGAGGGATGCGTGGTGGTATTCCGTGCTTCCTTGCCTGCGTTGTCGCACTCATGCTGTGTGTGCGGATGGCCACAGTAGTGGAGCTGAATACGGTTCAATGTGTGTTGCTCACGGGGACTGCGCGACACATGTTTTTTGTTGGGCGGCCCCAAGGAGGGGCGCATCGCCGTTGCGTGCTTCCTGCGGCAGTCCATTACCCTGCGACTGTGCGTCCCGCCGTCCGCTGCGCCGCCGCAAGCCTTTGTCTTTGTGAGAAATGGGGAGCGTGACTGCTGTGGCGGTGGTCGAATGTTCCCGAATTGGTGCTTTTGGTGATCCCACTTAGAGCGCCGAGCAGCGAGGGGCCGCACACGCCCAGGAGGTGGGAGTGTGTGCTGCAACCGCACCTGCGATTTGCAGTCGGGATGTGGCATGTTTCTTTGTTATTTTTATTTTTGGTGATATGCGGGGCAGCGGTGCGCTGGCGTGTGCGGGCTGCTCATGGTTGCGTGTGTTGCCTTTCCTGCTGTTCTCCCGCTCAACTCCTTTGCGTGCGAAGGAACAAACTTTTTACGGGCGTGTGGTGGGGCCGCGTTCTTGTTTGTAAAAAAAGCCTTTCGCAGGCATAATGAGTCTGCCGTCCGTGCCACACGAGGCAGTGGGGAGTTTCCTGGGATTTATTGGCGGGGCGGCACCGCACCCATGCCGTGTGGTAGGTTTGTATTCCGCAATGCACGGTGAGGGGGATGTGCGGTGACAACTTCCTCCAGTGGAGCGACACGAGCAGCACGGGGAGCGGAGCGGAGGAGTAGTGGCTGCGTGCTCCCACGTGATATGTGAATGGCGAATGCAATATGAAAGGCGGCGTCACGGCACTCTTTTGCCTTGCACACCGCAGATATTTTCCATAAAGAATGCAAGTTGCACTCTTTTCTGTTGTGTGGGGGAACTTACCGTGATGCATCGCTGTTGTGCCGTGTGTTTTTGGGTGTCTGCATGTGGTCGCTGTTGCTGCAGCGAATTCTCCTCCCACTTTTGCGTGTTTGTGCCCGCGGTGATGTGCCCACGTCCTCTTGCAGAGTGTGTGCGGTGTCGGCGGTGTCACACGGGTGCGGGACCGTGGCGAGCGGTACGCGTGAGCGGACCCTCCGTGCGCACCACGTTGTTATTGTTTGCTCTCACCAACACTGTGCTGGGTGGATGGCACCCAATTGCCGTCGTTGTGGTGGTCCTCGTGCATCGAGTACAGTGCCGTCACACCGCGCGTATGGCACTCTTGTTTTGGCTGCCAGTAATTTCTGTGCGTAATTTCCTTTATTCTTATTCTTTTTTTTGGTTTGTGGTTAGTGTTCAGCTTTAACTCAATACAACCAAGAAAACAAGGAGAAACAATGCCTCCAAAGCAAAATAGAGTGCAAGGTGGCAATGCCAAGAGTCGAGCGTCTGCCGTGCCGCAGGGAGGTCAGAGGAGAGCGATTCAGGAATTTGAGGGTAAGAGAGATCAACCCTCTGCGACACACATAAGAGCGGAGGCGCAGCAACCACAGTGGACCACGTACAGCTACATAAAGGACATTCTGCTGGAGGGAAGCACTCTCAGTTACAAAATGAGGCTGAATGAATTCATTCGGAGCTACTTGGGCGATGAGTGGGTTGTGGAAAGAGATGGGAGCGTCGTTATGGAGATGTTCGTGTTGGGACCCACGGTGTTTATCCAGAACCAGCAGCTTCTTGAATTGATTTTTAATTTAACTGCGTACCAAGAGCTGAATGAGAGGAAAATACTATGGGAGGCTGTTTATAAGCTTCACCACGAGGGTGTGCATTTTCTCGATCAATGGGGGAAATATGAAGGAAAGAATACGGTCGCTCCTGTTGCAAGGAGAAAACTAAACGCAGCTATTTCTTATGTAATGAGAGAAGAAAGGCGTGAGGTGGAAGAAAGGCGTGAGGCGGAAGAAAGGGCAAGGCGAAGGCAAAAATTAGAATTGACCGTTGCCACCACGATCAAAGATGTGCTATTTAGAGGAAGAGTTCGCGTCATGGACATGCAATTGAATGATTTTCTTGTGATGGAGTTGGACGGCATGGGCATTTTGCCCGCCAATCAGAATGTCTTGCTGAGGGATTTTTTTATTTACCCCACGAAGTATATCCGCGTTACGTTTTCACTGCTCAAAATGCAGGAATCGGATCGTTACAAGAGGATGGAGAGGGCTGTGAGGGACGAAATGGATATGGAAGAGGATGTACGCAGGCTTTGCGAGAAAGGTGTGGACACTCTACTGAAGTGGTCATTAGCTGCCGAGGAGGTAAAGGCAAATGTTCATAACCTCACCAAACGTTTATTGGATGCAGCCTTCATTGGATTGATGAGCTCAATGACGATGAGTGCGCCAATTAAACTGGAGGGATTGTACGAGTCTGTGTACAATGCGAGGTGGCATCATGTCGTGGAACTTTCTGACGGCGAGGGGACGGGAATTTATGTGAGGGAAGGGGAAGCACCGCAGTCATGGACGTACAAGACAGTTGACGACACCCTCGAAAAGGATGACGGTGTGCAGCAATCCGGTGCACCGCGTCTCAGGCTGA
>NW_001849396.1:93227-100648 GCF_000209065.1 Trypanosoma cruzi
GGTTTGCTCTCTAGGAACTCCTAATGTAGTGTGCACCGTGTGGGCCTTTTTGCTGCGGATATGCAGAGGGGTGGTGTGGGGTGGAATTATTGTAGAGGGCAGCACGGACGCCGCCTGACCTTTATTGGAGGGATGTGTGGTGGTATTCCGTGCTTCCTTGCCTGCGTTGTCGCATTCATGCTATGAGTGCGGATGGCCACAGTAGTGGAGCTGAATACGGTTCAATGTGTGTTGCTCACGGGGACTGCGCGACACATGTTTTTTGTTGGGAGGCCCCAAGGAGGGGCGCATCGCCGTTGCGTGCTTCCTGCGGCAGTCCATTACCCTGCGACTGTGCGTCCCGCCGTCCGCTGCGCCGCTGCGCCGCCGCAAGCCTTTGTCTTTGTGAGAAATGGGGAGCGTGACTGCTGTGGCGGTGGTCGAATGTTCCCGAATTGGTGCTTTTGGTGATCCCACTTGGAGCGCCGAGCAGCGAGGGGCCGCACACGCCCAGGAGGTGGGAGTGTGTGCTGCAACCGCACCTGCGATTTGCAGTTGGGATGTGACATGTTTCTTTGGTATTTTTATTTTTGGTGATATGCGGGGCAGCGGTGTGTTGGCGCGTGCGGGCTGCTCATGGCTGCCGGTGTTGCCTTTCCTGCTGTTCTCCCGCTCAACTCCTTTGCGTGCGAAGGAACAAACTTTTTACGGGCGTGTGGTGGGGCCGCGTTCTTGTTTGTAAAAAAAGCCTTTCGCAGGCATAATGAGTCTGCCGTCCGTGCCACACGAGGCAGTGGGGAGTTTCCTGGGATTTATTGGCGGGGCGGCACCGCACCCATGCCGTGTGGTAGGTTTGTATTCCGCAATGCACGGTGAGGGGGATGTGCGGTGACAACTTCCTCCAGTGGAGCGACACGAGCAGCACGGGGAGCGGAGCGGAGGAGTAGTGGCTGCGTGCTCCCACGTGATATGTGAATGGCGAATGCAATATGAAAGGCGGCGTCACGGCACTCTTTTGCCTTGCACACCGCAGATATTTTCCATAAAGAATGCAAATTGCACTTTTTTCTGTTGTGTGGGAACTTACCGTGATGCATCGCTGTTGTGCCGTGTGTTTTTGGGTGTCTGCATGTGGTCGCTGTTGCTGCAGCGAATTCTCCTCCAACTTTTGCGTGTTTGTGCCCGCGGTGATGTGCCCACGTCCTCTTGCAGAGTGTGTGCGGTGACAGCGGTGCCACACGGGTGCGGGACCGTGGCGAGCGGTACGCGTGAGCGGACCCTCCGTGCGCACCACGTTATTATTGTTTGCTCTCTCCAACACTGTGCTGGGTGGATGGTACCCACTTGCCGTCGTTGCGGTTGTCCTGTGCATGTGGTGTGCATCACACACCGTGTGGATGACTCTATTGCTGTGGCTGTCAGTCATAACTGTGCCTATTGTCTTTCTTATTCCTTTTTTTGATTGGTGGTCAGTGTTCGGCTTTAACTCAATCCAACTACGAAAACAGGTATATAATCGATTCCCACGCGGAAGAGAATAATTAATAGTCTTCTCTCAGGCGCGGATTTCAACGAAGTTGGCTGAAGGATGGACATGCTGAAGGGATATTACGAGTCTGTGTACAATGCGAGTTGGCACCATGTCATGGAAGTTCCTGACGGCGAGGGGACGGGAATGGATGTGGGGGAGGGGGAACCACCGCAGTCATGGACGTACAGGGCAGTTGGCCGAACTCTCGAAAGGAATGACGCTGTGCAGCAATCCGGTGCAGCAAGTCTCAGGCTGATGGTGCTCACCTCGGAGAAGGGATGGCCGTACTCGTGGAATGTGCTGCATGGGGCTGGCAATGACTTGTGTGTTAACTGCGAGGTGGATCGAGTGTGGCAGATCGTCGAGCGCGATCTAACTAAGTGGTTCAGCAATTTTGATTTGACTCTCAATTCTTCACCTTTGCCGCGTGTGTTGATTGGGATGCCCGGGATCGGGAAGTCGATGAATGCCGGCTCGTACCTCCTCTACCAGCTGCTGCACTACGATGTGGAGAAACTCCAATTGGTAGTCCACTGTTTTGGAAAAACGACGTACGTGTTTGACAAGACCAGCAGGACGGTGACAAAATACATGGGTAATAAAACATCCAGCAGTGTTTTGGGTGGTTTGAGGCAGCGTGGGGTGAAAGGGTACATTATTTACGATGTGGCAAAGGAAGGAACACCGCCCGACACGGGTTTTGCACCCTCCACTGGATGGGGCATGATTGTGGTGTCATCGCCAAAGGTAAGCAACTATGCTAAATGGGCGACGCAAGTAAAAGCCAGTCGAATCATCATGAATTGTCCTGAGAAAGATGATGTGAAGGCGATGTGTGCGTGGATGAAGCGAGGTCTGAAACCAGATGAGCAAGCGGGATACTGGAAGAAGGTCAAAGAACGCATGGATAAAGTGGGGCCGATTCCACGTTACATCTTTGATGAGGATGATTATATTGATCGCATGGGTGCCGTTAATGGTGCCTTGTTGGCGATCAAAGATACTGATGTTGAAGAGTACTTTACCCTGGGAGGAGAAGAGAAAAAATGGTATTCTGAGTATCCGTGTCAAAAACTTTTGAAGGTCGTCCGGGCAAGAAAAGTTGAAGGTGCTGAGGGATTTTTCAACGCACCGATATGTTCTGATATCGAGTTTCGAATTGCAGACCGTTTGGCAGAGAAAAAGGGTGCGAAGGATTTTTTATTGCTAATAATGGCATCGCGTGGTACTCTTGTTTCCCAACTTCTGGAACAATTAGGTTTGCGCGCCTTCATGTATGAGGAGTTTATCAGTGCATTATTAAAGGAACTCAATGAGCTGCCGCCACCATCGCCTTCCAAACCACGGTCCTCGGTGCTGAATGTAAACCATCAAGGGTACCCCACTCGTGCCGTTGGATTAGAGGAACTGCAGGGTGGTGTCACGAGGATTCCGATGGAGTACGGGGTGCTGTACATACCGGCGGTCCAAAACTTTCCGCTGGTGGAAGGCTTTTTCTTTGTTGATTCGCCGCGGAAGACGCTGGTCGGGCTGCAGATGACGACGGCGGGTGAGCACCACACCATACCCAGCACTGTGAGGCTGTTCAAAAATAATATGGCGACATATTTTGAGGGTTGGGAGGAATTATCCCGAGACATGTCGTGGGAGATGATTTATATACAACACGAAAACAGCACAATGATAACGAACTGGCAGAGATGCGGTCCCGTCAATACCGAAAATTTGAGCGACGATGAAAAAGAGATTGTGGCGTTCTGGGACGGAAGGGTACACCAATACCAGTTTATGTTAACACGTGATTTTGTAAATAAAATCCGAGAAAAGTGAATACAGAAATCTTTTAGAAATGGGATAGGGAAGAAAGTTGGGGAAATAATTGGGGAGCAAAGTGCATTTCGTTCTGGTGAAATATATTGGGAATTATTTTAACGATTTTTATATGTGTGTGCCTACGGGGTCTAGACAGTGAGTGCCTTTCTTTTTAGAGAACCGTTGTGATCGGCAGTGCCACACTCACCACACCCTCTTTTCATTTTATTTTATTTTTCCACCGGAGGCGCATCGTCACTGGAGGCTGTTGCGCACTACAGGGGCCGCAGAATTTCTTTTTATTTTCATGGGATTTTGTGAAAAGAATGCCTCTGAGGGCGGCTGGCTGCCCAAGTAAATTCATATCTCGCGCAAACGAAGATATCTCTTTACAGCTTTTTTCTCTTCTATCGCACTGTCTTTTGGGAGACCGCGATTGAGGGAGTCAGGGAGCCGACAGCTGCCAGACGGAGTTACTATTATTATTATTTTTTATTTTTGTCTTCCTGCCCGCCACCCACTTTGTGATCCCCACCTTGTGGGTGGAGGAGCCCCAAAGGCCTGCCGCCTCGCGGGGGATAAGTGTTTTTATTTGTAACTGTGCGCAGCAGTCCACGGAAGTGATTGACGGAACGTGCATATATTTTGGGGGAAACATTGCGGCGAACTCATTGCCTCTCCATTTACCGCTTTTTTTCTCCTGTCCTTTTTGGATAATTTCAGAATCCGGCCAGCGGCCCTGAAGATTATTCAGTGTTTTTTACCTCTCGGTCTCTCCCTTTTCTTTCTGCCTGTCTTTGACCCTCCTGTGTGTGCATGCAACAAACACACAGCGCAGCATTCAATGTGATATTCTTCCAATGGAGGCGAAAGCCGTTTTCGCTCCCACCAAACCACGACGCCGTCCTTGCAGCTCCTTGCGACAGTGCGGGTGGACGGCAACACGGTGCAGTTGAATTGCCCCCAGCCCCTGAGGGATGCAGGATTTGCGGTTGCTGGGGCCTTGTTTGACGTCGATGAGGCGTTGGACGTGCCGGGCGCAAGCACACTCTTCCGAAAATTGTGTGCCACTGCCGCCCCCAACTTTACTCATGAACGCCAGAACATGGTGGCCTTCAGCTACGGCGTGCGTTCGTCACCAAAGCGACAACTCATGTACGGCTCTGCAGCCGGAGAAGGATATGCTGCTTGAGTCATCACTGAATTTATTCGGCTGGGCGCCAAAAAGGACATTTTTGCCCTCTCATGCCGCGTCATTGGGTCAACAGAGCACCGCGCAGACCTTCTTGACGCCGACAACGAGCTCGGCGTTATTTTCGACTCCCTAAAGGAGGGACCTCGTGTGCGAATGGTGGCGCGAATTTGTGTCTCATTGGCCGGCGACGTTCGAGCGGCGATGGACACTATCGTCAAAAACTATGAGAAATACTTTCCTCCGTGTTGTGTGAAAAGCAGCCAATGCCTGAGCTGGAGGCAATGCCTTCCTATTTGCCCGACACCGTCGTTCTTCAGCTTCACCGCGATGATGGTGAGGCGGAGTCTGAATATTACATGGATGCAAACTCCCTGACATTTGTCGCCTTGGGAGATGCCGGACGGCCCGCTTTGTGTGGCATTGATGCTGCCGCGCAGCTACACCACGAAGGGGTCCAACGAGCACTGGTGTCGGCAACAGGAATTGTCTCCAGCATTCGCCGCCGTCGTCTGCGTATTCCCTTTGAGAATTCAGAACTCAGTGAGTTGTTGCGCCGAGCGTACAATACGGAAAAAGGCAACCGCAGCAATAGCCTCACTGGTTCTACCGAGACGGCTTTATTGGCTCACGCCTTTTTGGATGCCGTGTGGGTGGAGGAATCGTTCCATTGTTTCTCCACGACTCGTCGTGTTGGCAATATTCTTGTCTCGACCGGAATTGGATCCGCCACAAGGGATCTTGCCGTTGACAAGTGGCGTCCTGATCAGGACATCATGGAGTTGCGGGATGAACTCATGATTGCCCGGACCGTGTACGACCACAGGCATTGTGGCTATGAATCCAACACGTCCATTTCAGGCATAAAGGGGTAAGGGATGAAGCGCGTCAACGCCATTGAGAGCAACCGTGAGGAGGCGCGGGAACGGCAGCCGAGTGTGTTTTGTGAGCGCTCCAAGCATGAGGCGGAAAAGATGGCCAAAGAGCTTGAGCGGAGAGGTATGTCCACGTTGGATGAAATTGAGAGGACTCTGGAGACGAAAAAGCGGGAGAACAGTGCTCTGCAGGCTGACCGCGAAAGCCGCATTTGGGAGTACGAGCATACGGTGGAGAAGATCCGAACGAGGAAACAGACCGAGGAGAGTGCCTCGGAGAGGTTGCGGCAGGCGATGCAGCAGCTGGAGCAAGAACTCAGCCTACGGCAGAGCGCCATTGAGACGAGGGAGCAGCAGCTCGAGATGGTTCAACTTGACAGGGCGAGGGGCGAGAGGCCGTCATGCGGGAGCGGCATTCTATTGAGGCGGTGCGAAGGACCGTCCTGGAGGAGCGGCGCCGCCAGCGGAGGCAGTGGATCCATCAGGTTAAGGAAATGAATACAAAATTCCCGGAACCGGTGCGTCCCTTGGCCGAGGAGCGGAAGAAGAAGCGCGAGCAGGCGACAGCCAAGGAGGACGTCGCCGAGAGGGCTCTTGCTGCCGACGTCAAAATGATCGAGGAGTATTTGCCGAAACTCATTTCCCTTGAGGACATTCCTGTGAACCCGGGCTAGACGGGTATCATTCGATGCCAGTTTGACGAGGTCTTCACGCAAGAGGAACAGACATACTTGGCCGGCGCTGAAGAGGAACAGGCCCGCAAGGAGAGGCTGGGACGAGGACTCGAGGTGTATCGACAGCGTATGCTTGATGATTACGTGGCAAAGAAAAATGAAAAACTGCGTGACGCCGAGGCAACGGAATGCCACCTCAGTTCTGTTGTGGATCGGGTGCTGAATTACTTACGCAACGGGGTCTGCGTGACAAAGATACCGAGCAAGGGCAATGCTCGCAGACGCCTATATTTTCTCTTGGAGGACTGCAAACGTATTCATTTCTGTGATCTGGACCGTCAGGGATTCCCGTTAAATCGCAAACGGCCTCCAGTCACAATGTGGATACGTGACATCGAAAAAGTTCTCATCGGCCTGTCCACAACCTCATTTGTGAACTACAGCGACGAGGCACAGCTGGCAAAGACACGCCAGGAGGCAGTTTCTGACAATGGGACGCACCGCCATGATCCCACGCGAAACATCACTTCGTCCAGCCTTGGAACAAACAACCACCGCGCATTCGCACTTTTGCTTCGCGGTGGGAAATCACTGGAGGTGTTTTGTGAGACTGACAGCGATTGCGAGGCTTGGCTTGTTGCTCTCAAGCGTCCACTGCATTTGGGGACTCCTGCGGAAAGGCTTCTTGAGGAACGACGGGGTACGTGAAGAGACGCGCGTGCGCAGGCGAGCGATAATGACGTGGAAATGCGGTGGGGCGGGCCACTTGACACCCGCAATATGCGAGGATTTGTTTCTTTGGCCCCCGATGCAGCAACTCTTTGCGGCGAGGATTGCATTCCGCCAGCTCCTGTTCCACCCGAAGGAAGAGAGCTGGCGGAAAAGTCTCAAAGGAGCACAATAACCGCCTGTGGCGTCCGGGTTTCCTCGGGCCTGGACCTCTTTTGCTCTGGCCGACTTTATGACTAATTGTGCGAAGAGCGTGTCGTTCCGCCTCCGTACTAATGCCGTGGGATCTTTTATTGTTCTCTTTTTTTCCCATGGCTATTTGTGGTTTCCTTGTGTGCTCTTTTGGATGTATTGAGGCGGCTGGTTGGAGAGAGGCTAACTGCCGCACAATTTTGTGTGAAGAGGACTTTTGAACCCCACGTGTTTGGGCTATTAGCGAGTGAAGAAAAAGGGCAATGATGGTCACCACCACTACTGCTGCTGCTGCTTCTTTTTTCCTTTTCTCTGCTGCCTGTTTGAAATAGGCTATCCATCATTTCTTGTGGGTGTTCCACACCCTTCTTCTCTTCTTCCTCTGTTTCTGGGTGCGTGTTTTTAGCACCGCCGTTGTGGGGCCGTTGCTTTGCCAA
>NW_001849396.1:100748-107219 GCF_000209065.1 Trypanosoma cruzi
GGCTCACTCAGGGCAGGGGCAAATGACACCTTTGCACCATTGCGAGGCGCCCGACGGTGCGGTGCACTAGCACAACAAACTGTGCGTTCCATAACATACAGAGTATTCGCTACTGTGGGAATCGAACACTTGTTTTTTTGTGGAACTACCAGGGCTTATCCACTGGGTGCGGTGCGTTGTTTCGGCAAAGGGAACAGAAGGACGTCCTCTATGAGGTGTGCCTGTGGAGGGAGAACTGAACTGCCGCCTTGGTGACTATAAAATATTGGTGTTTATCTGAAACGAGGGGGCGCATCGCTGTGCATGACGAGACTTTATTCATACGGACGTGAGGCGGCGGGTGGAGGAGGCCAACGGGCATGGGCAATACGAGAGCGACGCCATTGTTGCCTGTTGAGATGATTTGAGCAGTGATGATGATGACGATGCGGGCGAACGCTCTCAGGTAGAAACGCTCTTCTCGCTGTCAAGGTATTAAAGTTGCACGGTAATGTGCCGCAGGTTGACCGGACCTCTTTTTGTGGGTTCTTCCGACACGTCGGTGGAGCTGCTCGGCGTTCTCCAGAAGGGTGTTCTGTTCTGCACAGGCGTGGCTGCCCGAGGATTGTATCCGCCACTGGCGGACTGAAGTGTGCACGACGATCCTCCAACAGATCCAGCGTGTTGTACTCACCGCACTGGACGGTCAATCCCGCATTGGCAACGTTGGGGACTCTCTGCTGTTCCTCATGCCACACGAGGCGGGATGCATCCCATGCGTGAGGACTCTTTATCGCCAAAGAGAGAGGGGTCAGTGGCTCCTTACGGGAAATGAGGCGGCAGCAGCAGCAAATGGAAGAATGATAATGCGACTCGTCTCTTCCCACCACCTGACGACGTTGGACCCAAAAGGCGAACCACATGTGAATGCAGAGCACGGCGCACTTACGTGTGCACTGTTATTCGACCTGTCGTGAAGCGGGATGGAGCCGTCAATGACTCACCTGGCGGAGATGCGAGCTGGAACGATGACCTCGCCCGAATTGCACCGTGTGTGTTCCCATCGTGCATGCGGGCGCACGCAGGGCACTTCAGAGAGCCTATAAACCGTTTTAAATTTGTTTATGCTCACATTGGTCACGTCGCACACGGTTTCCTTCTTGGCAAGAGACCCGGTGATGTTTGGGCACAACTGCAGAGCTTTATTGGGGAGGACGCGAAGACCGCGAGAGAGGCGTCTTCTCTCGACACACAGGAGGGCGGAAGAGGGTGCGAGGGCTTTCGAGGTTGGATGCGACTGCAGTTTGAGGTGCGTCACAATGATTGGCCGCGAGATGTGATTGTGCGGAGGCAGCGCAGTGTGACGCGCAGTACTGCTGGGCGGGGAATTGGACGGAGGCTGGCACGGAGTGAAGAGAGAAGTGACACACCCACGAAGCAAGAGGCCAATGTTGCAATGACGTTGGTGAAGTGTTTTCCATGGGATGAGCTGAGATGCTTCTCCCATGGCGCTTAGCTGTGCCCGCGCCAGCCCGTGTTTTCTATCTTTTTGGCTCCACAGAGTGTCCAGGCTTTTGATTTTTGCTTGCTTGGCACTCCTCCACCATGGGAGTCAGCGAGTCACGACGACCCATCTGGATGCCAAACCCACGGGAATTGCGGGCTTCAGCGTGGTCAATCTGGATCAGTGAGCGGAGACCTGCGGCACCTCATTCTGCGGCGAGTATCTCACGCGTTGTCACGGGTATCGGCGCCTGTGTGTGTCTGCCCCATGACCGGCATTTGTATGGCGCACGCCCTTTGCAAGGCTGAGGGAAAGGGCGGGAATTCCCATGGGCACGTGTCCGCAGTCATAATGCGTAAATTGTGGACTTGTTTGTGCGGCAAGGTAGCAGGTCGCTCAGGTGATGCAGCATAGACTGGGAGTACACTTTCTAGCGGCGCGTGCTTGGTGACTACCGAGGCGAATACCCCAAAGGGACGTATGTGGGTGATGCAGATGCACTGGATATGCGCAATGCCACGCTTCGTGACAGGGAGCGAGGGATGAGTAGCGTGATTCCTCGTGCCATAGACCTATCAACTTTTGAGGAGTTGGAGTGAAGCCAAGGGACAAGCGTGTGTGTCTTCACCTTCTTGCGGGAGGGCGCGCAGAGTTTGGTTTTCTTTTGTTACTTTGTTGTCACGGTGCCTGCGGCGACGTTAATGGGGGGGGGGGGGGGTTGTTCTCCAGAGGCATTCATTGTGCGATTTGTGCGTCTTTGGTGTCTAACGTTTTCAGCACCACCAAATGGGTGTTGCGCAGGATCGGCATACATGGATGTGCGAGAGCATTGTGTCGCTCGCCCGTAATAACACATGCGCGCAGTTTTAGCGCGTCTGATACGTCACGTTCTTCGGAACGGTCGAAATCACTTGTGGGACGTCACTTCATTTGCGGCGTCGGGACAGCGAGGGGAAATGGAGAGATATGCCGAGAACGTAATGCCCCTCCATAATACCGCAGGCTGGCGGCGACAAGGATCAGAGAGTCTCTACCCAACATTGAGAAGTGTGCAGCGCTCTGATGATCCGGTTTGCTCTTTAGGAACTCCTAATGTAGTGTGCACCGTGTGGGCCTTTTTGCTGTGGATATGCAGAGGGGTGATGTGGGGTGGAATTATTGTTGAGGGCAGCACGGACGCCGCCTGACCTTTATGGGAGGGATGCGTGGTGTTATTCCGTGCTTCCTGGCCTGCGTTGTCGCACTCATGCTGTGTGTGCGGATGGCCACAGTAGTGGAGCTGAATACGGTTCAATGTGTGTTGCTCACGGGGACTGCGCGACACATGTTTTTTGTTGGGAGGCCCCAAGGAGGGGCGCATCGCCGTTGCGTGCTTCCCGCGGCAGTCCATTACTCTGCGACTGTGCGTGCCGCCGTCCGCTGCGCCGCCGCAAGCCTTTGTCTTTGTGAGAAATGGGGAGCGTGACTGCTGTGGCGGTGGTCGAACGTTCCCGAATTGGTGCTTTTGGTGATCCCACTTAGAGCGCCGAGCAGCGAGGGGCTGCACACGCCCAGGAGGTGGGAGTGTGTGCTGCAACCGCACCTGCGATTTGCAGTTGGGATGTGACATGTTTCTTTGTTATTTTTATTTTTGGTGATATGCGGGGCAGCGGTGCGTTGGCGTGTGCGGGCTGCTCATGGCTGCCGGTGTTGCCTTTCCTGCTGTTCCTCCGCTCAACTCCTTTGCGTGCGACGGACCAAACGTTTTTACGGGCGTGTGGTGGGGCCGCGTTCTTGATTGTAAAAAAAGCCTTTCGCAGGCATAATGAGTCTGCCGTCCGTGCCACACGAGGCAGTGGGGAGTTTCCTGGGATTTATTGGCGGGGCGGCACCGCACCCATGCCGTGTGGTAGGTTTGTATTCCGCAATGCACGGTGATGGGGATGTGCGGTGACAACTTCCTTCAGTGGAGCGACACGAGCAGCACGGGGAGCGGAACGGAGGAGTGGTGGCTGCGTGCTCCCAAGTGATATGTGAATGGCGAATGCAACATGAAATGCAGCGTCACGGCACTTTTTCCACGCACACCGCAGATATTTTCCATAAAGAATGCAAGTTGCACTCTTTTCTGTTGTGTGGGTGATTACCGCGATGCATCGTTGTTGTGGCGTGTATGATTTGTGGTCCATGCGTGTGGCCGTTGCTGCAGCGAATTTACTTTTTTTTTGTGTGCGTGTCAGTGGCGGTGTGCCCACGTCCTCTTGCAGAGTGTGTGCGGTGACGGCGGTGCCACAGGGGTGCGGGCCGTAGCGAGCGGGATGCTTGGGCGAACCCTTCGTGCGCACCACTTTGTTGTTGTTGTTGGCTCTCACCAACACTGTGTGGGTGAGTCTCTTCTTGTGGCCTCGATCCATAACTGTGCCTGTTGTCTTTCTTGTTCCTCTCTCGTTTTTTGGTTAGTATTCAGCTTTAACTTAATCCAACTACGAAAACAGGTATATAATCGATTCTCACGCAGAAGAGAACAATAAATCGTCTTCTCTCAGGTGCGGAATTCAACGAAGGTGGCTGAAGGATGTACGTGCTGAAGGGATGCTACGAGTCTGTGTACAATGCGAGTTGGCACCATGTCGTGGAAGTTCCTGGCGGCGAGGGGACGGGAATGGAGGTGAAGGAGGGGAGACCAGAACAGTCATGGACGTACAAGAAATTTGGCCAAACTTTCGAAAGGATGACGATGTGCAGCAATCCGGTGCAGCAAGTCTCAGGCTGATGGTGCTCACCTCGGACAGGGGATGGCCGTACTCGTGGGGGTGGATTAAACTCATTCGTGACTGCCATGTGAACTGTGAGGTGGAGCGAGTTTGGCGGATCGTCAAGGGCGATCTAACTAAGTGGTTCAGCAGTCACGGTCGAACCGACTTTGAGCCCAAGCAGCGTGTGTTGATTGGGACGCCCGGGATCGGGAAGTCGATGGCTGCCGGTTCGTACCTCCTCTATCAGCTGCTGCACTGCGATGTGGGGAAACTCCCTGTGGTTGTATACGTTATTGGGAGTAAATCATTCCTGTTTGACAAGACCATCAAGGCGGTGACACAGTACCATACTGATGAAATGTCGAGGAGTGTTATCTCGAGTTTGTGGCAGAGTGGGATGAAAGGGTATATTATTTACGATGTGTTAGTGAAGGAACACCGCCCGAGACAAATTTTGTTCCTTTCGAATGGGGCATGATTGTACTGACAACACCAAAAGAGAATAACTTTGAGGGATGGAGGAGGCATAAGACAGCGGTGCCACTCATAATTAATTGTCCTGACAGGATTGATGTGAAGGCAATGTGCTTTTGGAGGAAGCACTTTCAGCCCACGGGGGAACAAGCGGAGGAACAAGCGATGAACCCAGCGCAATACTGGGAAACGGTGGAGGAGCGCATGGATGAAGTGGGTCCGATCCCACGTTGTATCTTCAATGAGTTAGAATATAGAATTCAGTTGACCGCGATTGGCACAGCTGTAAAAAATATTAACGCTTCTAATGCTACGGATTACATGGGTGTGGGAGGCGATAAAATTTGGATTGCTGAGGATGTTTCTCAAACAATCGTGAAATTTGTCCGAGTGCAAGCAGTGCCTGGAATCGAAGTAGGTTGCAACGCACCGGTCTCCCGTTCGGCCATGGCCACAATAACTCAGCATCTAACACATATGACGCCGCCGGTCGATGTTTTCAATCTCTTGCTGCATAACTTTGGTTGTTTTCTGTGGGTTGTTTTTGAGTTTGCAGGCACGGCCGCGTTTATGAATCCGCATGCCGTGGATATAATACAAAGAAAACTCACTGAGCTACAGCCAGAAGGAAGAAGTCGGTCGCGGTTTTCGGTATTGAGCAACAAACCTCGAGGTCACCCCACCCGCAGTAAAACATTAAAAAAATTGAGTGACAACCCTGCCGGGATGGATTTGGATTACGGGGTATTGTACCTACCGGCTGTCGGAAACTTTCCGCTGGTGGATGCCCTTTTCTTCATGGAGTCACCGCGGAGAACGCTGGTTGGGCTGCAGAAGACTACGGCAAATGCACACCACACCCAAACCAGCACTGTGAGGCTGTTTAAGGAGCGTGTGGCGAGTTATTTTAACGATTGGGAGGAATTTGCCCGCGACTTGTCGTGGAAGATTATTTATGCACAACACGCAGACAGCAAAATGATAAGTGACTGGCAGAAATGTAATGATTCGGCGAATGTAACAGAAGCTGAGAATCGTGAAATAACGGCGTGCTGGGGGGGAAAAGGTACACCAGTATCAAGTGACAATAACAGCCGAAATGTTATGGCAAAACAGGCTACCTGAAGTCAGTGATAACTAAAGAAATGGGGAAAACAAATTGGGGAAGGGGGCAACTTTGATTTCTGGTAAAAAATATTGTGGGATTTATATATTTTTGGATACTTGTCTCTGTGTGTGCATACGGTGCGGGCGCACCAGCCCCAGGCGGCAGCACCACACACAAGTGTTAATAATGCTCAACGCTATCGAGCATAGCATTGACCGACGAAATTAGGGAGGGAAAGGGATTGTTTGGCTTCTGGTGAAAAACATTGGGTGGTTTTTATATGGTATGTTAGTTGTGTGTGCATACGGCTCAGGTGTGAGAGTACCGAGCGGCATTATTGCATAAAGTTGTCAAAAACGAGCAACGCTATCGATCATATCATTTTAAGAATAATAAAGAAAAGGGAAATTTCTGTTTATTGTGAAAAAAATGTAATTTTTATAAATTCGTACACCTGTGTCCATATTAGGAACATTCGTATAATCGCTTTGTTATGAAAGAAATATTGTGTCTGGCGGTGTTCCGGTGCTAATGCATTTTCCATTTTTTTTTATGCCCATCAATAACGGAAGCATTTTCAAGGAATGGACGAAGGATAAGTTCTGAGGAAATGCCGCACTCCGTGTGACCGCATGATGTGGGGCGCCGCGTCACGGATGGATGAGGGATCG
>NW_001849397.1:0-5312 GCF_000209065.1 Trypanosoma cruzi
CCTAACCCTAACCCTAACCCTAACCCTAACCCTAACCCTAACCCTAACCCTAACCCTAACCCTAACCCTAACCCTAACCCTAACCCTAACCCTAACCCTAACCCTAACCCTAACCCTAACCCTAACCCTAACCCTAACCCTAACCCTAACCCTAACCCTAACCCTAACCCTAACCCTAACCCTAACCCTAACCCTAACCCTAACCCTAACCCTAACCCTAACCCTAACCCTAACCCTAACCCTAACCCTAACCCTAACCCTAACCCTAACCCTAACCCTAACCCTAACCCTAACCCTAACCCTAACCCTAACCCTAACCCTAACCCTAACCCTAACCCTAACCCTAACCCTAACCCTAACCCTAACCCTAACCCTAACCCTAACCCTAACCCTAACCCTAACCCTAACCCTAACCCTAACCCTAACCCTAACCCGCACACACGCGCTCAACCATACAAATTGGCCATGGCAGATGGTCGCACCCTACGCTCCGGCAAAACACGCCCAGCGCTCGTGCACATCACGAAAAACGTGGTCAAACACACTGCTTAACGGCAATAAGTCCATGCTGAAAAGATGCGGCGCTTCACAGCAGTTGTGCCTCACTGTCTGCGTAAACTGCGAGACGGCCCTCCACACAACAAACGCACACACCGCCAGCAGTCACACACAATGGACGGGGAAGAGAAGAGACACACCGCCACCGCCTCCCGTTCAATCCCACGGCAACGAGATACAGCCACAGCCCGCTGCCTGCACACAACGCACACGGAGCGAGCAATCACCCAATGAGCAACACGCAGAAGCGATTCCTCATCCATCCATGACGCGGCAACAAAATTTCCAGAAATTTCACCCACAATGGGATTTGGTGCCCGACTCAAAGCGGTCATAGGTGGCGCATCACGCCTGCAGGAAAAGTGGCTCGCCGTTCGCTCCCTCTCTCCTCTCCTCGCTTCATGCCCACAGAAAGAGGCGGCAGCCACCCGCACGCACTAAAAAAAAGCATCCAAATCGACTGCAATGTGCATTTTGTGTGGTTGTGTGTGCCTGCAGACACACGAAGCAAAGAAGTAAAAGAGGAGCAGAGCATGTGAAGGAACGCACAAACAAAAATGTACAGCAGAGGTGCGTGGCAGAAATAAAGAGAAAAAGGCTGCTCAAGCTCATGATATTGCACTGCAGACAAAGCAGCGGCAATTCATACAAGATTTATTTAAAATAATTAGAAAAAACAATTCCCTTTCATCATATATTAACCCCCCTCGCACAAAATAATTATATAAAAAAAACAAAACTCGTCCTCTATTACTGTTCCACACACACACAAATGAAAAAAAAAAGAAAAGAAAAACCACAAAAAAAAAAAAAATTCACCTGGTTGCCGTGTGCTCTTACCAAACTTTTTGTATATTTTGCCCGCAAATTAAAAATTAAATAGTTAAATGTTTTTCAACCGTCTGACCCTCTGTGTGTTCGCACATCGTCTATATTTCATGGGGTCATCTGCGTGTTGCTGCTCCCCTCAGCCCTCTCATCGGCGTGCGAGTGCGGCCCGCAGAGCACAGTCACTCGTGTGTGTGCGGGGACTGAGAGAAGCACGCAAACACAACGGGAGTCGCGTCACTCCATCGGGAGAGTGAGCGTAGCAAAAAAAAACGCAAAAAAAAACTTAAAGAAGCGGCAGGTTGTGGCTGTGTGTGTGGCGCTACGAGTGTCTGCCCGCCCTGGCCGCAAAAAAAAAAAAAAAGGAAAGAAATGTGTGCTCCGCCCCACCGGCCCTCGTCGCACGCCCACACGTCACGGCTCCCTCAGCGCGCCGTTCGTCGCGGCCCTCCTCATGCGTGCATCAGGCGAGGCGCGCAGGGCCGTCGTCATGAGCGTGTCGGTGGGTGTGCAAGTGGAGCAGTTGGGCGGGAAACACACGGCACCCCTCACAGGAAGAGTGCAGCAAGAAACAATTAAAAGAGGGAAGAGTAGAAAAGAAAAAAAATTAAAAGCCGAAAAAAAAAAACGCTCATAGTGGTTGCCCTAAATCAGCAAGGGAAAAATGAAAAACATTAAAAGAAAACAAAAACAAATTATTCTCCTCGGCGTAAAATATATTCCTAGCGGTGTGTGTGAGTGTCGGTGCAGGGGTTGGGGCGCAAGTGTTCCACGCTGAGGCCGCAAACTCCTCACGCAGCCGCAAAGCCCCACAGCCCCAGCAGAAGCAGAAGCAACGATGGCAGCAGTCCGCTCCCAGCAGAATTCAAGCTCACCTCTTGCACAACGAATTGTACGCCCTCAGTCCAAGAGGTATTCTTCTTTGCCGCTCCACCCTCACTCACTTCTTTAACTGCATGGGGGTTCAATGTCATGGGCACCGCTGGAGCTGCGGAATTTTTCTCTGGGCCAGACACAGCAGATGCGATGGTTTGAGGAACATCTCCCGCTTGTGGTTCCGGAGCTCTCGTCCAAACGGGTTTCCTGTCCTTGATTGCAGTCATCTCAGTGGAATTCAGTGGGCGGTTGTACAGAAAGACGTTCTTCACCGTCACAGGAGAGTTGTGAATTTCGCACGCGCCAAAGCAAAAGACTGCGAGCTCAAGTGGTCTCTCAGCTGTTAACAACGTTTCCTCTTCTCCCAGCGACTGGCCATCAATGTACACAGAGGCCTTGTTGCCTTGCAGCATGAGTGCCACTTGGTATTCTTTCCCCGACTCCCAAGTGCCACTTTCTGTTGTCTTGTCGTTGAACATCGTCACCCACTTTTTATCCGCGGTATACAAGATTCCCATGGTAAGCGGGGAATTAGCGTCCCCCAACGTCGCACCCAGTAGAGGAGTGTTATTACTCGGAGCCACTTCGATGGTCACCGACGCCACAAGTGTGAGGTTGTGGCTCAAAAACACATGACGCACATTATCACCCCGAGTGTTCGCGGGCCACATTACCCCGGAGTCAGGCTCCGTCAATTGAAATCCATCTTCGACCTTCGTCGCGTTCGTCACCGTTGCATTCAGACAAAGGTACTCGTCGTTCCACGTGCCATCACTGACCGATGCGTTTGACAAAACTGCCACCAGACCCGCCGTGGGTATTGACAGGTTGGAAAAGAAAACGTCCTTTTGCGACCAAGTGCTAAGGACGGACTCGATTTCCTTCAGTTCCTCTGTCAGGCGGGAAAGTGAAATAACGCCGCCTTTATCGTTGTCCCTCCGTTGTAAAAGATGCAGATTGCCACCCGAGTACAGCAGGCTGCTGGTGAACTCCCACCTCACAGCGGTGTCAATGCCAACCGGTCCAAAATAAAACGAGCGGTTGTTGTCCGTGACCCAAAGGTAGAGCGCTCTTTCCCTTTTCTCCACCGACGCGTACCCTCTCTGAATGTACAGCATGACCTTCCTTTCCGCAATGATCGCGGTGATGAGGGCCTCCACATGCAGGCTTAAATTCTTGGAGTCTTCTGGTTGGGGTTTGGCCCACACGCCTGGAAGTATCCCGGTGGCCTCCGTCCACGCTGTCCCCATGTCACGCGACTCGTACACCCTCTGGCCATTCTCGCAGTCAACAATCATGAGAAGTGATCCCTCCCACTCGGTGATGCGGGGTGAACCGCATTTCGCAGGGGAAACACTGTTTGAGAGCGACCAGGTACTGCCGTTGTCCTTCGAGTAAATAATCATGGAGTAAACGCCATCATTTTTTTCATTCATCGCCATCAGAGAAAACACAATCGTGCCATCCTCCATCAGAACACCTGAGCCACCAGAAGCAATGAACTCCGTCAATTTTCTTCCTTGAGCAGCTAAAGTAGTCCGCTGCACCGGCGATTGAACTTCGCCCCATTTGATCCACTCACTCGGCTCGCTGTCCGCAGAAGGCTTCGTGACCTCACCAACAACCAGTTTTAGTTCCAGGCTGCCCTCTTTCCAACTCCCATTTACAGGGGACAAGGCAGTGCTTCCCACAAGAAGAAACACTCTGTTGTCCTTCATCGTTGTTGTGGGGTGGCGCACAACATCCAAACTCTCCTTTCCCCCCGCTTTACCAAGCACAGTTTGTGGCTTCCATGTATCCTTTTTGACCTTTTCAACAAGAGTGGGCCATTCCCACGCAGAGTCGATGTACTCCGCAACAACTTCTGAAGAAAAGTGCTTAATTGGTACATCATTAGTGCCATATTCGGCCATCATGCGACCTTCAGCAAAAGCAGCAATTACTCCACCAGCACTGACGAGAGAGGGTGAAACAAATGAATCCCTCCCACTTGAGCCAGTCCCCTTCTTCGGCAGCACCTGCGTCGTCTGCGGCACAAACAGATCGACCCATTGCAGCTCCTGAACACCTCTTAAATCACTGTTGCCATCATTCTCCTTTGCAGGCGTAGCTCTACAGGTGGCGCAGCACATCGTCGTGACGAGGAGCAGCAGAATCACAAAATTAAACAAATGCCGGGACATGTTGGGCCTCTTCGGCTCACTCTCTCTTCCTTCCCTCCTCCTTCCGCGGGATCCGGTCACGCGGCGACGGTTGTGTGTGCGGGGTGCCTTCACTGCAGCAACACGTGAGAGCATGTAAAATATGTGTGTGTGGTGCGGTGTGTGTGTGTGCTGTTGGTCCTTTCAAAGCCTCTGAATTTCACAGTAGCGATTAGCGCTTGTTTGCTTTCTTTCCTAGCGTGTCTGTGTTCAAGAGGTAGAGGGAAAAGGGAAAACAAGCCAAGTAAAGAGGTGAGACAGCGAGCACCGCCACTCCGCACCGGCCATCGCGGGCGTCAGGGCAGGCCGTCGGTGTGTGCGGGCCAGCCCTCAAGCGATGCAACACGCCTCACACCCAACAGGGAATTACAGACGGAGAGACAGTAAGAAATGAATGGATGCCGTCAAGAGGCACTCACGATCAACATGGCCCGGTAAGCATGCGGCCACTCCACGCAGGAACACAGGAAAAGAGGGTGAGAGGGGGGAAAAGCAAAAAGCAGCACAAACACACACAAAAGAAACAAACACTAGGCGAGAAAAGCACCGCCACGGTCATCGCCCTGGCCGGCAACTCCACACCAGCCCTCACAAACACACCATTGCAGCGCTGCCAGTCCGCGGGTGAGAAGATTCGGCCCTCCACACAACAAACGCACACACCGCCAGCCACCACCCACCAATGGACGACGAGGAGAAGAGACACACCGCCACCGCCTCCGGTTCAATCCCACGGCAACGAGATACGGCCACAGCCCGCTGCCGGCACACAACGCACACGGAGCGAGCAATCACCCAAAGAGCCACACGCGGAAGCGATTCCTCAGACAGCCATGACACGGCGCCTCA
>NW_001849397.1:5412-28515 GCF_000209065.1 Trypanosoma cruzi
ACAGCACCCAGTGGTCCATAGCAACAGGATTGGAAAGACGTTCCGGTGGCGGTAGAACCTCTTTTCTGGTGAAGCTCGTGTCCGAGTGCTCTTTCAGCGCACAGCTGTGTGGCTCACGTCGTCCTGGTGGCCTCAGTTCCTTGATTTTAAGTCTTATCGCACGCAGGAATTCCTCATTCAAAAATGCGGATACGGCATACTTTTCAATAATATATGGTGGGACATAATCCCAGAACCTCAAAACAAAAAAAATAAAATCGGACTGCTTCATTTCATTCTCCAACCTGGACAAAGTTTCACGTTCGAGGTGGGGAGATACCAGCAAATTCAGAGGCGATTCAATGTTGTTTCCTCGTCGTACTCGGACAACCTTCACAAGCTTTTGAGACAAGTCATTGTCATTACACGAATAACAGCAGCCAATACCAAAATTACGCTCTAATTCCGAAGCGGTCGACCCATCCACGGCTTGCTGACACGCTTTAATGCGGTCATCATATGCCTGTTTATCAAAGATGGAGCGGAGAATTGGTCCCACGTTATTCATGCGACCCCTCACCTCCTTCCAGTATTCCGCTTGCTCCTGCAGGGGTCGATTGCGCTTCATCCAAATGCACATTGCCCTCACATCGTTTTCTTCGGGACAATTCGTTACGATTGCACTAGCGTCCATTTTTTTTTGTACACAGCTCATATTCGCTTTTTTCTGGTGGTGTCACCACAATCATGCCCCATCCCTTGCAAGGCAAACCAGCAGACGGTTGACGACATGCCAATGTCGCATCGTAGATACAATACCCTTTAACCCCACGGAAAAAAAAAATGTTTACAACATCCTCAATCCTGGGGTTATCCCTGTATGTTGATACCGTTTTGGTGGTCTTGTCAAACAGGAATGATTGACTCCCAATAACGTACGCAACCATTGGGAGCTGCTCCGCATCGTAGTGCAGCAGCTGGTAGAGGAGGTACGAGCTGGCATTCATCGGCTTCCCGATCCCGGGCGTCCCAATCAACAGACGCTGCTTGGGCGTAAAGTAGGTCCCAGGGTGAGGGCTGAACCACTCGGTTAGATCATTCCTGACGATCCGCCACGCTCGCTCCACCTCACAGTTTACAAAAACGTCCATAGGAAGATCCTGTATCGTATTCCACGTGTACGGCCATCCCTTGTCCGAGGTGAGCACCATCAGTCTGTGACGCGCTGCACCGGATTTCTGCACACCGTCATTCCTTTCGAGGGTGTCGCCAACTTTCTTTTAAGTCCATGACTTTTTCGGTTTCCCCTCATGCACCTCCATTCCCATCTCCTTTTTCTTGCTGTCAGGAAGTTCCACAACATGGCTCCACCTCGCATTGTACACAGACTCGTAGTACCCCTCCAGTTTCTCCGATGCGCCCGTCGTCGTTGGGTTCCTCACCTCCTCAAGGGCTGCATCCAAAAAACTTCTAGTGATTTCATGAACACTTGCTTTTATCTCTGCAGTAGCTAATGACCACCCAAATAGAGTGCTTAAATGATTATAATGGAGCTTTATTAAATCTTCTTCCATATCCATTTCCTCCCGTAAAGCCCTCACGGCCCTCAAATAAGCATCTGATGCCTGTATTTCTTTCAATGCTCCTTTATCACGGATATATTTCTTGGGATCCTTGAAAAACTCCTCCAGCAAGACACTCCGATTGGTGTCCACAACGCCCCTGCCATCCAATTCCTTCGTAAGAAAATCGTTCAGCTTCATTTCATTGACGCGAACTCTTCCCTTTAAACAGTACGTCTTCGATATTAGTGGAAATGGTAAATTTCATTTCTTGCGCTCGTCTTAGCCTTTCCTCTGCCTCCCGCCTCGCTTCTGTCAGTACCTGCGTGAGTACCCCGTTTGGTGTTCCCCTTGCAAGAGGAGTGATCGTATCCTTTTCTTTCATAGTCCCTACGTTGCCCGAGAGAGAACACACCTTCGTGAAGAGGCCCAGTAATGGCCTCCAGCGCTTGGTACGCAGTTAAGTTAAGAATTTCTTCAGGAAGCCGCTGGTCTTGTACGTAATCATCCGGCTCCTGAACAAACATCTCCATCGTCACATTGTAGTCTTTCATCAACGGCCGCCCTGCCGCCAAAATAACTCCAAAGCAAGTCATTGAGCTTCACTTTGGTGCTGCGATTGTATCCGTCTAGCAGCACTTTATCCAGCCGACTTTCAAGAGTCGACTGCGGCCACACTTCACTCCCCACCACATGTCGAGCTGCAGCATCGGAAACAACACTGGAGCCACGGCGAGGTGCCATCACAACACTCGTGTGGTGAAGCATCCCACTCGCACCGCCCAACTGCGGCCAGCAGGTGCCGCTGGCCCCAAAGGACACACGCGGCTGTTCCGTCCCGCAGTCCCAATGGCGTTGGGCAGGGCACTCGCACGGCTCGGTGGTCGGTGGGCCATGCAGCCGCACTGCAACGCCTGTCGGTGAAACAGTCAAGGCCCACCGCCTCCGCAGCAACGCAAGGTGCAATCGGCCACAACACCGCCACATTATCGCCCTTTTTTTTTTTTTTTATTCACGTTGTCTGTCGGTTTGCCCTATCATTAACACCAAAAATAAGTGCACACCTTCACAGAGGAAAGAATCTTCTGGGCCGCTGACCGGATCCTGTAATTACCCAAAAAGAAAAAAGGGAAAAAAAGCGGTTAATGGAGAGGTAGTGAGTTCTCCGTAATGTTTGCCCCAATGTGTCTATGTATACACATTCTGCTAATCACTGGCGTGGAATTCTGCACATAGTTAGAATTAGAAACACTTATCCCCTGCGAAGTGGCAGGCCTTTGGGGCTCCTCCAGCCACAAGAAAAAAACGCCGCAAGTTGGGGATCACAAAGTGGGTGGTTGTGAAGATAAAAAATATAAATAAAAAAACAATAATTTCGTCTGGCAGCTGTCGGCTCCCTGACTCCCTCAATCGCGGTCTCCCAAAAGACCGTGCGATAGAAGAGGAAAAAAGTTGTGAAGAGATATCTTCGTTTGTGCGATATATGAATTTATTTGGGCAGCCAGCCGTCCTCTCAAGCATTCTTTTCACAAAATCCCATGAAAATAAAGAAAAATTATGCGGCCCCTATAGTGCGCAACAGCCTCCAGTGACGATGCGCCTCTGGTGAAAAATAAAATAAAATAAAATGAAAAAAGGGTGTGGTGAGTGTGGCACTGCTGACCACAACGGTTCTCTGAAAAGAAAGGCATTCACTGTCCAGACCTCGTAGGCACACAAATATGAAAATCGCTAAAATACTTTCTAATATATTTCACCAAGACAAAATGCACTTTGTTACTATTTTTTTTTTTCAATTTTCTTGCCTTTTTCATCCCCCTCAGGTAGACCATCATGAGAAAATTTGAATTCCTCAGGAAATTTACCTTTTAACATAACCTGGTATTGGTGTACCTTTCCGTCCCAGAACGCCACAATCTTTTTTTCCGCGTTGGTTTTATTCCTGGGATTGACGTAATCACATCTCTGCCATTTTTTCATCGGCTTGCTGTCTGCGTGTTGTATATAAATAATATCCCACGACATGTCTCGGGACAATTTGTTCCAACCTTTAAAAAAAACCGCCAGGTGCTCAGTGAACTGCCGCACGGTGCTGGCGGTAGTGTGATGCGCACTCGCCGTCGTCATCCGCAGCCCAACCAGCGTCTTCCGCGGTGACTTCAAAAAAAAAAAGCCGTCCACCAGCGGAAAGGTTGGGATCGTCGGTATGTACAGCACCCGATAATTTAATTCTTGCGGGCGATCAATGAAATTCAGTTCAGTTATTGCAGCTACGTCGGTGGGGTAACCATGAGGGTTTAACGTTAGCACCGAGGACCGTGGTTCGGAAACTGATGGTGGCTTCAGCTCCTTGAGATCCTTCACTATGGAAGTGACAAACTCCACACGCAAGAATACGCTCAAAGCATACCTTTCCAAAGCTTCAGATTGAAGAACATTATTCATCCCCAATACGAGGAAAAGAATATCATGCGGACTCAGCACCTTTGCCAAACGAGATACTGTTAAAACCCCAAGATAAGTACATATAGGTGCATTAGTGAAGTCCTCAAATGGGCCATCTTTTCTTACTCGAACAATCTTCACAAGTTTGTGAGACGGATCCTCGGAATACCAATTTTTCTCTCCTCCCTGTGTAAAGTACTTTCCTTGATCCCCAATATTGATCCATTCCAAGGCCCTCATAACATCTTGCGTGCGTTTTCCATATTCATTCTCATCAAAGATGTGACGTGGAATCGGCCCCACTTTTTCCATGTGTTCTTTAACCACCTTCCAGTATTCCGCTTGTTTATCTGGTTTCACACCTCGCTTCATCCATGCACACATCGCCTTCACATCCATCTCGTCGGGGCAATTCATGATGATTCGACTGGCTTTTGTTTGCTTCTCCCACTCATCATAGTTGGTTACCTTTGGCGATGACACCACAATCATGCCCCATCCAGTAGAGGGCGCAAAATGTCTCAGTGGCGGCGTTCCTTTCTTTGCCACATCGTAGATAATATACCCTTTCATCCCACGCTTCCTCAAACTTCTCAACTCCGAGATGCACATGTCCTCATCGCTGTATCTTGTCACGATTTTGGTGGTCTTGTCAAACACGTAAGCATCACGTCCACCAAAACAGTGGACAACCACTTGGAGTTTCTTGATATCGCATTGCAGCAGCTGGTAGAGGAGGTACGAGCTGGCAGCCATCGACTTCCCAATCCCGGGCGTCCCAATCAACACACGCCGCACGGGTGAAGAATTGAGAGTCAAATGAAAATTGCTGAACCACTTGGTTAGATCGCGATTGACGATCTGCCACACTCGATCCACCTCACAGTTTACAAAAACGTCCATAGGAAGATCCTGTATCGTATTCCACGTGTACGGCCATCCCTTGTCCGAGGTGAGCACCATCAGTCTGGGACGCGCTGCACCGGATTTCTGCACACCGTCATTCCTTTCGAGGGTGTCGCCAACTTTCTTGTACGTCCATGACTGTTTCGGTTTCCCCTCATGCACCTCCATTCCCATCCCCTTTTTCTTTTTCTTGCTGTCAGGAAATTCCACCACATGGCTCCACCTCGCATTGTACACAGACTCGTAGAATCCCTCCATTTTCTCCGCTGCAATCGTCGTCATTCGGTTCCTCACCTCCTCAAGGGCTGCATCCAAAAACTCGTTAGTGATGTCATGAACACTTGCTTTTACCTCTGCAGCAGCTTCTGACCATTTCAGTAGAGTGCGCACGCCATTTTTGTAAAGCTTCTTTATATCTTCTTCCATATCCATTTCACCCCTCACAGCCCTCTCCATCCTCGCATAAGCATCTGTTGCCTGTATTTCTTTCAATACTCCTTTAACACGGATATACTTCTTGGGATCCTTGAAAAACTCCTTCAGTAAGACACTCCGATTGGTGTCCACAACGCCCCTGCCGCCCAATTCCATCGTAAGAAAATCATTCAGCTTCTTTTCCTTGACGCGGACTCCTCCTTTAAACAGTACTTCTTCGATCGTAGTGGAAATGGTAAAATTCATTTCTTGTGCTCTTATTAGCCTTTCTTCTGTCTGTACCTTAGTGAGAACTCTGTTTAGTTTTGCCTTTGGAAAAGGAGTGATTGTATCCTTTCCTTCATAGTCCCTCCATTCTTCAAGCGAGACAACACCCTCGTGATGAAGTTTATTGATAGCCTCCAATAGTATTTTCAGCTCTTGGTACTCTGTTAAATTAAAAATAATTCTAAGAAGCCGCTGGTTTTGTACGTAAGCATCCGGCTCCTGAAGAAACACCTGCATCGTCACGTTGTGGTCTTCACCAACGGCCGCCCTGCCGCCAACATAATTCCGAAGAAAATCGTTCAGCTTCATGTCGGTGCTGAGAGTGTCTCCACCCAGCAGAATGTCCTTTACGCTGCTGCTGAAGGTCCACTGTGGTTGCCGCGTTTCCTCCACTCCTCTGCGAGTTGCAGCGTCGGAACCATCGCCGGGGATGCCGCTTCGAGGTGCCATCACAACACCCGTGCGGTGAAGCATCCCACTCGCACCGCCCAACTGCGGCCAGCAGGTGCCGCTGGCTCCAAAGGACACACGCGGCTGTTTCGTCCCGCAGTCCCAATGGCGTTGGGCGTGGCACTCGCACGGCGGGGCTGTCGGTGCGCCATGCAGCCGCACTGCAACGCCTGTCGGTGAAACAATCAAGGCCCACCGCCTCCGCAGCAAAACAACGTGCAATCGGCCACAACACCGCCACATTATCGTCCTTTTCTATTTTATTTTGTTTAATTCACGTTGTCTGTTTGTTTTCCCTATCACTAACACTAGTAATAAATGTGCACCTTCACAAATAAAAATAAAGGAGGCACGATCCCACCGTCCCGCCGCGGGTCAACACTCTCCTCCACCCACCACCATTGCAGCATAGGAGACCGCAGTTACATCGCAGAGTCAGCACCACAATGTGCACCACACCATCGTGCAGTGAACGATGGGCGGGACGCAGCCATGCATCGCCCCGCTCCATTTTCCCACCCCTCAAGTATTGCGTGCCCACACAAAGTAGCAAACACAATAAACGTGCACACAAACCCAATCAACACCCTCACTCGCTGAAGCACATTCTTCACATGGAGTGACAACATTTGGGGACACACCAGCAGTAGCTGGCTGCATGGAATTTCCCTGCCAACCCTGCGGAGTCAAAGTGGCAGCCCCTCGGTGTTGCCCGCAGCTCACATGGCAGGAATAATTCCACGCACGCATAGTTCCGGACACCTCGCTGTTTGAGTGCCCAACAGAACGTAAGAAAAATACGTGCGCGCAGGATGGCGTTTAAATAAGTAAACTCTTCAGCCTGTTTTGTTTGATGGTGTTGGCGGGCAATCCCACACAATCCAATCAAAGTGGCACTCCGGACAGAATGGCTTCAGTTAATAAATAAAAATAATTGCGTCAATGCAAAAAAGCAACGGAAAGTTGGCGCATGAGATTGACAGTGACAACTGAGTTGCCGAGGAGCACTTCAGTGTACAACTGGTCGTCCGGCAGAGAGGACAAATAAAACAAAAGGGCAGCAAACCCTCTCGTTCAATGTTTTCTAACAGCAACAAGAGAAAATAAAAACTAAAAGATACACCAAAAAAAAAAGAAAGTATGTAGACAATTTCCCTCTCATCGTAACCCCCATTTATCTCAAAGCTGGAGGTTGTTGAAGTGCAAGACATTATTCAAAACTGAGGAAAAAATTACATCTGAGACGTTTGCGTGATGAGTATCCGGAAATATTCTTGACGACAGTGAGGGAAAAGGCAGACGCCTGAGTTCACTTCACCTTTGGCATGACAAAAAAAAAAATCCCACAAACATGCATTTGTATGGTTGCAGTAAAGCTTTACCTTCACAAATCAACAACAGTATTAAAAAAGGGAATAACAAACAGGAAAAATCCAGGCGATTGCAAGGGCAAAGCATCTTCGCATTGGAATTATTGTACATCCTAAAGAAGAGCACTTGACAGGATAAAGACCATAAAATCATTCTGCGACCACACAGACAAACACACACTCACACACAATCATATCCCTCTTCCCCTGTTCAGTTTTATCACACCAGACACAAATAGGCCCAAAACACTCCATCACCCAAGAAATGGATGCAGAAACAAATAAAAATATAAAATTGGCAATAAATAGATTAAAAAAATTACCGCCTCCCATTGCAACAGTTTTACTCACAAAAATTATTCGATGCACAACTGCACATCAAGTTTCTGTCCCCATAGCTTCCATCGATGCGGCAAACTGAAGGCCAAAACTTTTCGGTGTGTGAATGGCTCGAAGGGAATGCAGCAGTTTTCCGGGTGTATGGCCTGTCCCAATCATCTGATGTGACACACTTTGCCGTGTGCGGGGCATTCTTGAGAACGTTGTTCGTTGTGCTCTCTTCACCCTCCTCTATGGATGCAATTTCGGTACGAATGGAAATAAGTGCATCGGCCAAACGATCCAACTCCCGCTTTGACTCTGACTCTGTGGGTTCAATCATGAGTGTTCCCGCAACAGGAAATGCCAGGGCAGGTGAGTGAAGGCCATAATCCATAAGTCGTTTCGCCACATCTTCTGCTTCAATTTGTGCTGTTTTTTTAAATGGTCTTAAATCCATGATAAACTCGTGAGCGCAGAAATCGTTTTCCCCTGGAAAGATAACTGGGCAGTGGCCGTCAAGACGCTTCTTTAAATAGTTGTCATTTAAAATCGCATACTCCGTGCATGTCTTGAGACCCCGTAAACCAAGCATCCACATTAATAAATAAGAAACTGGAAGAATAGACGCCGATCCGTATGCTGCTTTAGAGACTTGACCAAAAGGCTGGGAACCACCAACATTTTGAATAAAAACAGAATCTGGCAAGAATGAAACCAGGTGCTGACGAACAGCAATAGGACCCATGTCTGGCCCACCACCACCATGAGGAAATGAAAACGTTTTGTGGAGATTAATCTGGCACACATCGCCCCCAATACATCCAGGTGCTGTGTAACCCACCATGGCATTCAGTTTTGCACCATCAATATAACGTTGCCCTCCATCGTAGTGCACCATCGAAGTAATGGTCAAGATTTACTTGTCAAACAAACCATACGTACTCGGATACGTTTTCATAATGCACGAGAGATTCTTTTGTATGCTTTTGGCAAGAATTTTCTAAATCCTTCATGTCAATCCTTCCATTCGCCAAACACTTTATCTTTACAATCACCATCCCTGCCAAGAGAGCCAAAGCAAAATTCGTGCCATGAGCACTTTCTGGAATCAAGCAAACATTGCGATGGCTCTCCTTTTTTGAATTATGATACGAGCGAATCACACGAAGAGCAGCATATTCACCCGGAGCACCACTATTTGGCTGAAGCGACACGGCATCTAAAGCGGTAATATCCCTTATTTTCTGCTCCAGATCCAAACACAACGCACTATATCCCCGCGTTTGCTCCTTCGGTGCAAGAGGGTGAAGGTTGGTAAATTCTGACCACGACAAGGACAACATGGCGGCAGCTGGATTAAGTTTCACGATACAAGAACCCAAGGGCACACAACCATGCATGAGACCATAATCTTTTCCATGAAGACGGTGAATGTACCGCATAAGCTCACTCTCACTTTTGTACTTTTGAAAGATTGAATGCCCAAGAAAGACAGATTTTCGTAACATTTGCAAAGGCATTGCTCTCTTTTGTTCTGCGAGTTTTGAAAGGACACCTATCACAGGAAGTTTTAGCCCTGCTGCCTCCAAGAGAGACACTACATGGCCCTCGGTAGTGGCCTCATCCACCGATATAGAGACGGTGCCATGACTATAATCAACAAAAATATTAATGCCTTTTTCCACGCAGCATCTCACGTAGTCTTCAGGCGTTATACCTTTTAAATTTACGGTGACGGTATCAAAAAATGTACCATTGACCACTGTATGCCCTACAGACTCTAAACCAACAGAAAGTATTTTGGCTTTTTTGTGCATTTCGCTCGCAATTTCCTTCAAGCCCTCAGAGCCGTGATAAATGGCATAAAATGCCGCAACATTTGCTAGTAGCGCTTGCAAAGTACAAATATTGGATGTGGCGCGTTCCTTCTTAATACGTTGCTCCCGCGTCTGAAGCGCCATGCGTGTGGCCGGACAACCCGTCGAGTCTTTACTTTTATACCAATGACGCGGCCCGGAATCAATCGCTTAAATTCCTCCTTGACAGCAAAAAATGCGGCGTGAGGCCCCCAAACCCTAGTGGGGCACCAAAACGTTGGGCAGATCCCAAAACAACATCGGCTCCCATTTCTCCCGGAGGTTTGAGAAGAACAGAAGCCATCAAATCCGTCCCACAACAACTGACGACACCGTGTTGTTTTGCCTTCTCAAACAGTGTCGTAAAAACATGAAGCATCCACATGGCATCTGAAGTTTGTACCAAAATTCCACAGAGTGAGGAATCGCTCCAATCAATCAAATTTGGATCACCAACAACGACCTTTATTTTAACGGGCTCAGCCCTTGTTTTTACCATCTCTACGCAAGATGGGAAGACATCTCTCGATAATAAAAAAAAGGTCATACGCTCCTTTCGACCATGATGAAAGGCAAGGTACATTGCCTCAGCACATGCAGCAGCTTGATCAAGAAGAGATGTATTTGCCAAATCCATAGCTGTCAATTCTATAATCATGGACTGAAATTCAACAGGGACTCTAGACGGCCTTGAGATATTTCAGCCTGGAAAGGAGTGTATGGGGTGTACCATGCAGGATTCTCGATAACGTTACGAAGCATTACAGGTGGTGTGCCCTGGCTCACAGTATCCTTGCCCAATCATGCTCTTTAATACCTTATTCCGTGAACCCAGTGAATGGAGAAGCGAAAGGGCATCCTGCTCGCTCATCGCCGGAGCCTCTTTTAAAGGAATTCGCAAAATATTCTCCGGGATCACAGCAGTCATGAGGTCCGACAGACTTTCTTTGCCAATTATTCGAAGCATAGTAATTGATTCTGCCGCTGATGGTCCAATATGGCGATTGACGTAACTGTTTGTAGCAGTCCGTCGTACAAACGCCAGTGGCAACGTGGAGAAATGATGGAAGCAACGATACATTATTATGTTAGATATGTGCTCGTCACCCTCTTTCTCTCTCTCGCACACGCGTTAGTTTTCTTTTACTTTGGAAAAAAATTGGGCTTCACAGTTAAAAATCCACAAGAAGAAATACAAAATATAATTTAAAAATAAAAATAAATTTAAACAATAATCAAAATAATAATAATAACCCATTAAAATAACAACAACAACAACCAAAAAGGATTGTCAAGGAAAATAAGCACGCATTTATATGAGCAATTCCAATTTTCATCCCCGCACACCACACATAGCCCCCGCGTCCCTTTATCCATGGACCTTCACGTTGGGTATTCACCAAAGTAGGCGTGACGAAGGGCGCCAGCCGCAGTCAAACGCTTTTGAGGATCCAGGCAAAGTAACCTTCGCAACAAATCCAATGCACATTCAGAGGCATCCGGGAAAAATTCACGGAGAGGAAGAGGACGCTTCGGCTCAAAGTGCGCCTTTCCCCAATCGGGAAGCAGCACCGCCGATGGCCACGATGTGGGCGTCGGTGTCCCTAATACATCAAATATTCGTGACAAGTGCCAAATATCTCCATCGCCCGCAAAAAAAGCACCACTGTGCCCCCGTAGAAGTTCCGCAAATACGCACCCTGATGACCACACATCAATTTCGGGTCCGTAGTGTCGCTGGCCCAGAAGCAACTCGGGAGCTCGGTACCACCTCGAAACGACTTCGTGAGTCATGGATGCCTCCGTATCCCATACACGACTGAGTCCAAAGTCGCCGAGGCGTAGTTCCCCCTCCGCAGTCAAGAAACAATTTGAAGGTTTCACATCTCGATGAAGAAAACCTTCGCTGTGTATGTACGCTAACGCCAAAAGAAGCATTTTAAATAAAGATTTTGCCTCTAACGCGGGCAGAGGATTGCTGGCAGTTCTCCCTGAGAGGACTGTTGCCAAGTCAGTCTTGCAACGCTCCATCACTAACGCCAAGGAGCAGCCACACGGAACCACCTCATATGTCCGAATAACAAAAGGATGCACCAATCGCAACGCAACAAGTAGTTCCCTCGCTGTGGGATGCGGAATACCCTCATCGAGACGTGGAGTTGTGACGAATTTGATTGCGGTTGGCATTCCAGATTCCTTAACAACTGCAGCACGAACGACGCCAAGGCGACCCTCACCAATTGGGGGTCCAATAATAAAACGATCCATGTCAAGCGACCACCTCTCTCTTCTTTTTTTCTCTTCTTCACCCCTCTCTTCCATTCTACAACATCGTGAAAATATAAATGGAACACAAAAAATTGACTCCGGTGATGCCAAAATCCCTCCGCACCCAAAGGTCATGCTCAATGCCCCTCCCTAATGAGCACATGCATAGAAACTGAAAGAACTCCAATTTATCTCAAAAGAACCCATTTTTTGTTGTGGTGGTAGTTATTGGTTTCTCCTCGTCAGAATCTAGTTATTTCAAAAACTTTCTCGTATTTAAGACCTCTGACTCCCTATTCACAACAGGGGCAGTCGCACTAGAGTACATCTTTGCTCGAGCGAACAAACTCACTCTTTCAGTCCTGGGTTTCTCATGGCACACTTCCACCTCAACAGGGGGAAGAGGAAGAAGTGAAGAAGACTGCTGCTCTTCCGTGGAATATTTCGGTGTGGCTGTGGCCACATCACCCTCATTTTTGGCTTGCAGTTGTGCCGCACGGTCCTCAATCAAAAAAGTGAGACTGATCCATAGTCGTGTTTTCAGTGGCAATAAGATCATCTACACAGACAAGAAATTCCTCAGCGCCTGTGCTCAATGCACACTCCCGAGAATCATCCGCACAACAACCGCCTGTATGCTCCCTCACCACCAATGATTGATTGAGAGAGTTCTTTTTCCGCAAGAGCTCATCACGTAGTTTATTAACGGTTGACGCGCCACCCCTCTTGGCTGCTACTCGTAAAGGAATGGAGTGAGTTACCCACCGAACTGTCGCATTGGGGATGCTGCTGTCCGTCTTTAGACACTGATTCGTCCGGTACGTTTTTATCTCTGTAAAAGACTCGCGTGAACGGCCCAAACCTCCCTCTTGCGTGCGCCGCCAAAATGCATCACACCGTTGCCTCTTGCTTCTCAGAGATGTGAAGGCGGCGCATCTTCGGCTTCACGATTGCTGATGCTCTGCTCACTTTCCCCCGAGTCATCCGGAGATAAAATCCGTCCACTTGTTGTTGCATTTTGTGAAAATGCGTTTGTTATACCTGCGGCACCCGCGTTCTCCTCGCCACCAAGAGGAACGCTGCCGCCAGATTCCTTCCTCGCCCTCTTAAACTCCTTCAGAAAAGCGGAAGCGTCCATTTTCTTCAAACGTAAAAGGAAGAAAAAGAAAAAGAAAAGAAAAAAGAAATGAGCATCTGCTTAGATGAGGTCGTTGACGTCTTATCCTCAGAAATGTGAGAGGAGGAAAACACAACAAAATGGGAGAAGACAATTTAATCACACATCGCTCTGCATCAACGCGCTCCAAAGAAAAATTATCCAGCACTCATGCACACGCAACAAAAGCCATCAGACAAATAAATCGACAATAGCCAAACTCGTCGTAAAGTAGCAAAGCTGCAGCCTTAATTTAGTGCCCCTTTTAGCCGCCGGACTCCCCAGCACCGCGTGAAGCGCAATGAAGGAGGCGGGTGGGACGACAGAAAGAAACTGCAGCCGCCACCTTCCCGCGCAGCACCATCAAAATTCGCCCCCACGACTCGCACATTCGTTCCAAAAAGTTTCTAAAAAAAAAAAAACTAAAAACGCTGCAAATCAATAAATATGAGATGTTTTGAACACTGCGGATTGCAAGGCCGAGCACTCACGTATTCCACAGGAGGGCGGACTGGCATTTCAATTAGAAGGACAGGAATTCATAAGTTTTTCCTCCTCCTTTTGTTTCTTCGTGAGTGCGAAAACGCAGACGAGAGAAAACCCACAGTTTTTCAACGAAAGAAATTCTTTTAACACCAAAAAAAAAAGACGGCAGCCAAATGAGGGCTATTTTTTTCTTGTCGATTTCGTCAGCGTCTATTTATATTTTTATTTATATTTTTTTTCCGCAAATTGTGCCAGAGACAAAAGAAAAAAAAAAGAACACCAACAAATAACACACGCGGAAATTTAAAAAACACAAACACGTGAAAGTAAAAATAAAAAGGCAACAAATAACATATCATATCGTCCTTATTTTCACTGCAGAGTTCTCTACGGAAAAAAAAAACCCTCAATAGGATCATCATCGTGCGCATGTTGCAGCCCGGAAACAGACAGAGTCGAGAGAACCAAGTGTTTACAATGAGATGCCACATCACTCGCATTAGCCTCATTCTCTATAACAATGGTTTCACTTGAGAACCTCAGTTTTTGCAGCAAAATCTCTCTCAGCCGTTCTAATCGACTTGAGAGATCCACTGTCCAACCTGAGGTGCACATCCACCAAACGCTTAGCGAGCATCAACACGGTTTCCCCATCACTCACCGTAACTAAAATCACCTGAGACCTCGTGGCTGATACATAAATAAGAACATGAATTACGTCAGAGCCCTCTGAATACCGAAGGTTGTCTTGCGGTGCAGCAAGAAAGGGAAGGCTACCGGTGTGTTGGCCATCATCCATAGAGGAGTATATACACCTGCAACAGCAGCAGAAACATCGTCGTCGTCATCATCCAAATCAGTATCGTCAGCATTCTCCTCGTCGGGAAATGTATCTGCGGTATTTCGATCTTCTTCTCTTCGTGGCGTCCAAGAGACAACAGTTTTTGCCTGGGCGGATTCAGTAGTCAAACGATCGGACTCGCAATTACAAGCATTCACACTGTTCAACTCTTTATGGTGGCTCTGAACACTAGCACAGGACGGATTTGTAGCTTACGGTGTTTTTCAAAGAAATTCAAAACATTTGCGGCACACCCGTCGTGGTTTATTTACATGAAGCTTTTGTAATTTAACAAAAAGGCTCGAGCATGACACGCAGAAAATACCGCCACAGTACCGACAATGATGACGCCTGCGCCCAAAATTAAATTTGACCTCACATATTTCGCACTTCTGTATTGAGCTATCAGACTTCCATTCGCCTACTACCGATAGCCTGATCGACATATGCCACGATTTATTTCTACTGCATTTATTAACAGACATAAAAAAGAATATGTGCATACAAATACATATAATAATATCACACGTGAGGGACATCCGTAACAGTAATGATAAGGCCAACCATATAAAGGAAGCTAAGCCGCAGACACACACACACACTATATATATATAGGGAGAGAGAGAGACAGAAAGAAAAAACAAGGGGAAAACATTGTTGTCGCTTTTTGGTGTTGTTTCGTTTCACAAAAAATGCCTCTACCGTCATGTGCAGCACCTTCAATCACGGCCCCAGTGAGTCCTCACCATCACTCTTTTTTACCATGAAAGACAATGGCAACCAAGAAATATCCGCCTCAGACGGTGAAGAAGAGTCCCCGTCGTCACTTCCGCTCATGGAGTCTTCAGGCAGGCTGCCATTTGCAAAGGAGTTGTGGATCATCGTTCTAATTGTGCCGCGCGCAACGGGCCCAAGATGGTGCAGGAATTCATTCAACATGTTGTCGTGGCCAGGGGCTGAGCCAAGCAAAGAGTCACGGATGGTCACGTCAAGTTCATACGGCGTGAAAGGTCGATCCATTTCCCAGTCACCAGGAGGCAAGGGAGTGCGGCGGGCAGCAGCAGCAGTATAAGGTAACGTGGCACGTGAAACCCGCACAAAATGACGGACAAGCAGATTCGCCTGTTGCCGAGGCAGGACACAAACGCGGCCAAGATCAGTGCGGAGCACCACCGATTCCAGAGGATGAGGGTGCGGCGCCGCCACGCCATGAAGATATCGCCAGCTTGGGCTGGATGAAGCTCCAAGTTTTTTCGCGCGAACTTCCAACAGCACAGCGAAGCCACGGCGTAAGGCTTGATTTTGTTCCTCCCTTTTCGGGTACATTCGGCTCAAAGTAGGCTGTCTCCAGGTGAGGCAATGTGTGTGCTTTGTATGCTACTTCTGCGGCGGACTTGGCTTGTTCCAATTTGTTTGTCCATATCGTTTTGGGGTGTCACGGCTGCCGCGCGGGATAAGGCGCTCAGCTGCTCGTACGATACCTCTGCGAAGATCCAACCATGTGGACGCGGTGGCAAGGAGTGTTTCACACAACGAGGTGAAAGCAGGCCAATCCGCTTTACGCAGGGCAGAGGTGGTTTTCTTCCGTCGAGGCAGCGTGTTTGCTAGTCGCGGAGTGCCATCGTCCATCCCTGCCAAGTAAGATATTAAGCAGTGGTCCGAATCCATGTAGGGGGTGGATTGCCAGTGGGTGACACGTAGTACGCGCCACGCGGCTACGTCAGGGGACGGGAAATTACGATGTGTGATCCGTGTTACCTGTGTCGGGTCATTTGCCAGTTCAAAATTGAAATCAATTAAAATAGCGGCGAAGTTTTCTCCTCCAGTCGTTGATGGTATATATGATGGTCCCAGAGCTCATGATGTAAATTCAGTTAACCTGCGATAATCGCAGCGGGGTCCAAGCAACGGACGATATTGATAAATGCGGATTATTGAACAGTTTCCATGGGAAGTTTGTAGAGATTCGCCACGCAAATGCCGGGACGGCCCTGTGGAAATACGCGGGCAGCAATGGTCTCCAGGAGGTCAGTGCCAGTGAACGACAGGCGCTCGCACGGCAGAGAGTGGCGCACCAGAATGGCAACACCACCACCGCGCCCAGTGCGGGCCTGAAGGTAGCCATTATGGCCAGATAATTTCGTCGCAACGTTGCTGCGGTTACCTATTTCCTGGAGAAGAACGATGTCAGGTGGACGCTGCTCCAGTCGCGCAGCAAATAAAATCTTTTTCACGGGCGAGATGCCTGCAATGCTAAGCTCCCAAATATTGATGAAGCCATCCTCCTCGGGCCAGGGTTCTTGTGGACGTCACCGCCACGGGTGATATCAACGGAGTGACCGCTGCAAACGGTCGTGCAGTTCTGTCCGACAGTCTGCAGGCAGACCGCCTCACCTCCCCACACCGGGCATGGCGTGGAACCTTCTCGAGGGGTAAATTCGTCTTGGTCTCCGTCGTGCTCGCAGCAACGCCCTGCTACACAGTTGATATACGCAACCAAAGCCCCAACAGCGCGAAAGGGTACAGACCCCATTGCTGGAGTACACTGCAATACATATATCGTGTAATTGTCGTTAACTTCTTACCCACAGTCACAAAAAAAAAGCAAGGCATTTAGGGGCACACACAACCACAGCGGGGCGTCATAAAACAAACAAACAGGATGACTGCTGAAACGCAACACTGCACGGCAGCCCAGACAGTGGAAAAACACGGGACACTTGCTGGAAAGACAAAAACAAAAACAAATTCGTCCTCCATTATGCATTCACTCAAAAACACAAAAAAAAAAAAGCTGCACGCTGGTGCGCGTGTCTCGCCCGAAGATAACAAAATGAGATACACTCGTTACAGTCGTTTAAACCCCCGGTGCCCACAAATTATTTATATTCCACTGGGACACTCGGCGCAGTTCCGTGCCCCCATTCCATTCTCTCTTTTATTAGCCGGCGCCGTCGGCGTGACACACAAGGCCGAGCGCGCCTCTGATCAAACAAACAAACAAACAAAAAACAAGAACACTGAGTAGATCCCGCCGTTGTCGGAGGACCACAACACGGGGGGAAAATAAAAAACCAAACAAACAAAAACCACGCGATGATGGCCTCGGGGGGAGCATGCTTCCACATGGAGGAAGGGGCCTGCGCGGCGAAGGGGTCGTAAAAACAAAATAAGTAAAAAAAACGTGCACGAGAAGTGGCAACTATTCCAGAAGGTGCGTGGGGAGACGCAAATGCCCCCACCGGAGGCAGGGGCCCCGCCGCGTTACGCCCCGTAAAGGGCCGAAAAGCCGCACAGCAGCAGCAGCAGCAGCAGCAGAAGCACCCGAGACACGGCCCCACGCATGGAGCCGTCACCTTTTCCTTTTTTGGCGTCGCTTTTCCTGACCAGTTTTAGTTCACCGACACTCAGTGGGCGGTCGTACAGAAAGACTTTCGTCACCGTCACGTCGCTGTCGCTGCCTTCCTCGTCGCCCCCAATGTAGAATTGTGGGATTTCAAACCCCTGCGTCTCAATTGTTCGTATCGTCTCCGGGCCCCCCACAATCACACCATCCACGTACACGGAGCCCTTGTTGCCGCCCTGAAGCATGAGCGCCACCTGATATTCCCTCCCAGGCTCCCACGTGCTGCCATGTGCTGTTTTTGTGCCGTCAAACACCGTCTCCCACGTTTTATTCATGCTGTACGACAGCCCAATGATCTTCTTTCCGGGACCGTCCCCCAGACCCGCACCCAGAAGAAAAGTGCCCCCCTTCGGAACCTGGTGGATGGTCACCGTCGCCACAAGAGTGAATCTGTGGTTCACAAAGCCGTACTGTTTATTAGGTCCCCACCTGCTCATAGACCACATTGCCCTGGACCCAGGCGCCGTGAACTTAAAGCCATTTTTGACCTTCGCTGCTTTCGTCACCGTTGCATTCACGCAGCGGTACTCGTCGATCCACGTGTCGCCACCGGACGACGTATTGGACAGGATTCAAACCAGACCAGTCGTGGGTGTGGACGACTCAGAGAACGAGGAATCCAGCTGTGCCAAAGTACTGAGGACGGACTTGATCGTCTTCAGCTCCTCCGTCAGGCGGGCAAGTGAAATGGTCGCACCTCTTCCGATAGCCTCTCTCCTGTAAAAAGTGCAACACACCATCCGAGCACAGCAGGGCGTTGGAATGCTCCACGTCATGCTCCATAGCAACCGGTCCAACATGAAAGCGTGCGGTTTTCGTCCGTGACCCTAAGATAGAGCGCCTTGTCCACTTTCTCTCCCGAGGTGTGCCCTCTCTGAATGTACAGCATGAACTCCCTTTCCTAAATGGTCGCGGTGATGAGGGCATCCAAATGGAAGCTGATATCCAAAATGGCTTTCGATTTTGACTTGACCCACACGCCTGGGAGTGTCCCGACAGCCTCCGTCCACGTTGTCCCCATGTCACTCGACTCGAACAAATTCTGACCACCAAAACAATCACTAACCACTAGAATTCGTCGCCCCTCTCCCATTCGGTGATGCGGGGGTTAAAGCATTTCGCGGGAGGTATTCCCTTCAAGAAATACCAGTTTTTCCCATCGTCCGTCGAATAAGTGATCACGGAGACAATATCACCATTGTTATTCCTCCCCTCCAGGGGAAACAGGAGCGTGCCATTCTCCGTCAGAGCACCGGCGCCACCAGTGGGCAAAAGTTTCCTCAATTCACCCTGGGTCTGTCGGGCGATCTGTTTTAAAAGCGGTGTGGGTCCGCCCCAGTTGATCGTTTTACTCTGCACGCCGTCCGTGGACCGCGTGGCCTCACCCACAACCAGTTGGACATGAGTCACCTGCCTCCCAGCTCTTCGTAACACTGTCATACTTCTCTTCATGGCTTCCTACAATTAAAAACACATTATTGCCCTTCGCCAATGTTGTGGGTAGCTTCGCAACACCCACACGATCCTCTTCCTTCACTGTACTAAGCGCGGTGTGTGCCCTCCATGTACCATCATTGACCGCAGCGACAAGAGACGACCACGTCTCCGCAGCGTTGACGTACCCCGCAACCACTTCAAATTGCTAAACCTTTTTTTTCCCCGGTGAGGAGAAGTCGATTGCCACAAGACTCTCAGCAAAAGCAACCATCACCCCACCAGCACTGAGGAGAGAGGGTGTGAGAAACGCAAATTTCACTCCAATTTCAGACTCCTCTTTTGTTACAACCTGCGTCTGCTGTGGCGCCAAAAGAGCAACCCATTGCGGCAGCCGCACATACCCTGACCTACTCTCCACAGCGTGCGCAGCTCCACTGCCGCAGCACAACACCAAAAAGAGGAGGAGCAGCACCGCGAAATTAAACACATGCCGGGACATGTTGGGCCTCTGCGGCTCACTCTCTCCTCATTCCTCCTCCTTCCGCAGGATCCGGTCACGCGGCGACGGTTGTGTGTGCTGGGTGCCTTCACAGCAGCAACTCCCGAAAGCATGTAAATATGTGTGTGTGTGCGGTGTGTGTGCTGTTGGTCCTTTCAGAGCCTTACAATTTCACAGTAGCGAGTAGCGCTTGATTTCCTAGCGTGTTTGTATTCAAGAAGTGAAGAAGGCAGAAAAAGCGGCAATACATCAGACACGCCAATGGGGAGCAGAAGAGAGCACCACGCAAAGAGCGGGACACAAGACAATCCGGAAGCGACAGCACAGAGGAGCATCGCCCGCACCAGCCATCACAAACACACCATCGCAGCGCTGTCAGTCCGCGGAAGAAAAGATTCGGCCCTCCACACAACAAACACACACAGAGCCAGCAGTCACCCACCAATGGACGAAGAGAAAAGACACACCGCCACCGCCTCCCGTTCAATCCCACGGCCAACGGGATAAAGCCACAGCCCGCAGCCAACACACAACGCACACGGAGTAAACAATCACCCAAAGAGCCACACGCAGAAGCGATTCCTCATCCATCCAAGACGCGGCAAAATTTACTGCCATTCCGCCCCCACAATGGAATGCGGCGCCTCACGCCTACAGAAAGAGGAAGCACCCACACGCAACTGCCAGCACCCACTAAGAAAGGATCAGCCACGTGTACTCCAAAGAATATGCGTTTAGTGTGGGTGTCGTTGTCTGTCCCTGCCGACACAAAAACATAAACAAAAAAAAAGGTTTGAAGCACTTGATGCCACACAGCAAGGTTACAGAAAAAACGATATTCTTAACACTTTATAAATTCCACAAAAAAAAAAAAAAAATGGCGTTCAGTAGCAGTGTAGCGCTTTAAAATAATGTGCGTATAACTGGCTTTTTTTTAAGTAACAAAAAAATAAATATTTCTTTCACGGCAATTAATCCTTTCTCATATTCACGCATCATGTATGGCTTGTAAGAAGCCCCGGTATGTTTCCGTCGTCTTTTTGCTCTCTACCCTTTCATTTGAACAATTGTTACACAACAAAAACTGTCGTTAGGTTGTTGTTTTTAATGTAAAAGAAAAGCACACAATTCTTTGATAATTCCATATATTCTTAAGCTGAGTGCAGCAGTGAACCGGCTAGTAAAATAGAATAAATAAATAAATCCTTTAAAAACAATTATTTGTAAATTGTAATTTATTCCCAGGAAAAAGAGCAGACAAATCCCAAAGTGAAGTCTCACTACTCCTCACAAATCCGCAAGCCTCCAGAAATGCAGCAAGAATATCAAAAGCACTCTTTTCAAATGAATGGAAAGAGAGACAACAACAACACTTTTCTAGGTTTTTTTTTGTTTTTTTTTTTGCTGCAATCGTTGCTGATTTATTACGCTCCCATTTAACTCTGTCCTATTCGCTTATAAGATTTTCCAGCTTGGTGATGCGGGATAGAGGGTTGTAAAAATGACCATTTCCCACCGCAACATCCTTTTCGTCTGTTTCACCTTCGTCTTCTGTGATGCTTCCCAATCCTCCAATTTAGAAGTTTGAAAAACATTCCGATTCATCCTTCGAACAATATCCTTTTGAGTAGCCAAAGGCTAATAGTCAACGTGCACAGAGGCTTTGCCGTTCCGCAGCATGAGCACCACTTGATATGTCGTCCTCGGCTCCCAAGATCCCTCTTGTGCCGTCGTCGTCGTCCCACACTTGCACATCAATTTCCACCCTCAGCCCGTGTCGTGCGATGCTTCCACAAGAGCATCACCTGAAGTAACATTCATCTTTACATTCACCAAAGAAATGCTGTCTTTCTTCGGCACCCGATGAATGGTCACCTTTGACAAAAGAATAAAGTTGGTTTCAAAGTGGTAAGATTGATTCTGCCCTAGTTTGCCAACGGACCATTTTTCTCCTGATCCTGAACGTTTAAAGCACACATCATCATTCGTGTTTTTCGATTTCCCATGAACTTTTGTATCTCCTCGAAGTTATTCATCTTTCCGCTGACCCGCAGTGAGGGTACCAGACTAATATCCAATCCTAACGTTCGTGGGCACGCAAGTAATGCAAACCCCTTGAGGTGATAAAGCCTTCGCCGCAGTTAAAAAACTACACGTCTGGGAAACACGGTTGTCCACGTCCTTAAAACTTTTTTTTTACCGATCTCACCACGCAGCCAAAAAGAATAACGAGTGTAGTAGAAGGACTGCAGGATGTATCACCGCCGTTCTCGTAAAAAGTAAACAACGTCCCGTCTTTTTCCAACAGAAGAATGACTGTGGCTGTCTTGTCAATTTCAGATATCGTTAAAAGGTCAAAGATGTGATTACTGAAGTCAGTGAGCCACAATTTAAGCGGCCACCCTTTATTCTCGCTTTATGTACCATGTTGCGCCAAGTGTTTTAGGAAGCATCACTTTATTCTTTATAATACTCACAGTAATAGCGTTACCTCCAACTCCAAAAACAATTCTCTCTCGTTTTTGCCGCACACGCGTAAGGGTGTTCCAAGAGCCTCCGTCCATGCCTTCCCGTCATCCCGTCCTCCGTGAACTCTGCGATTTCCGAGATGGCAAAGAGATAAAATGGGTAGTTTCGCATCTTCCCAATCCACATTGGCGACATCGCTGCCGCCCTCAGCGCTCGCTCGATAGTGGGGTCTCGACGCTATTTTGTCATCATCCGAATAAATTAAGCTGGATATGGTAAGCCCATTCGCGTTTATAGGTTGTAAAAAAAAAGCCACAAATCCTCCCTCTTTCGTCGCAACTGCGCTGTTCTCAAAAGGAAAAGACAACTTTAAAAATTTGCCTCCAACCATATGCGTAGTATTGAGATTTGGTTTCATGGTAATTAACTGCAAACCTGTGTTTGCGTTCGCTTCCATAATAATATTCAAAAGGCAACCAAGTAAGTGCGGAATCTTACCCCTATATTTTCCGTCATAGCATACCAGAATCGCAAGCACCTCAAAGGTAAATTGTGCGGCAGCTCATGATACATCTGCCTCAGCACCGTCCACATCGGAGAATGCCAGTGATTCCTTGTGCTTTTTTCATTCTCCCCTGCCGTATACACAAAACCTTGACATCCAAATGGTTTTCTTTCCGTTTCCGATCCCTCTCATTGAGCAGCAGCAGTGGTCACAATAATTCCTTTTATTCCAAAAGGAAAAGGCACACAGAAATGATGAGTACAAGCAGTTCCGGAATTCGCACTCATCCATGATTCAATAGACTGTTTTCAAAGAGTCTTGCTGGATCCGTCGCCGCATTTGCGTCAAATGTGAATTCACTGGTGTGGCATACCAACAAGCGAAATAGAGCAAAATAAAATATCGCGTCATTCTTTACCCTGGTATTTTATTCTGCCCGCGCTAA
>NW_001849397.1:28615-30020 GCF_000209065.1 Trypanosoma cruzi
GGAAAGGCTTTACCGAAATTCTTTTATTTTCTTGTTTGGGGAAAATTCCTTTTTTTTTTTTTTTTTTTTTTTTCTTCCTTTTTTTTTCTTTTTTTTTTTTTTTTTTTTTTTTTTTTTGGTGTGTGTGTGCTTGTCTGTTTTGCAGGGAATTATTATTATTATTATTATTATTATTATTATTATTATTATTATTGCTTTTTTTAGTATTGTAAGTTTAATAAGGGGCATATGTCGAACCGCCGGTTTTTTTTTTCCTGAAAACTTTGCTTACTTGCCTAAATATTAGCCGTTTCGATTTTTGTTTTTTATTTTCATTTTTGACTATTAGTATGTAAATGATTTGAAGATGGATTTGCTTGGCGGATTATTATTTAGGGGTGGTTGTTCTTTTCTTTTTCTTTTTTTTTTTTTTTTTTCTTGTGCGTTTGGCATATTTATAATATTTTATCTGGCGCTTGTCATAGGATTTTTCACGCTTATATTGTATACCATTCTTATTTAATTCCATTATTATTATTATTATTATTATTATTATTATTATCCTTATTTATTTTCTCTTATTTATTTATTTATTTATTTATGAAGTGATGGAGCGATATGATGCGTTTACATTTTTAATTTTCCTTGTGACTCTTCAGAGAGGGTGATACATAATCTATTTATTTATTTATATTATCATTATTTTTTGTTTCTTGTTTATTTATCGTTCTTTTGTTTGTTGGTCTTTTTTATTTTTCTGTAAGTTGAAGCAAAGTTAGTGTGGAGGAAATGAAGCACCGCAATTTGTTCAAAAACAATAATTTGGGTTCACTCAGAGAATTTAAAAATGAGGGACCATTGAAGGGAACAACAGCACGAAATGCACTGCAAAAAAACAGTAGTTTTGCTGCATTTGTAGATAGAATGCATGCTATCAATCGCGTGTTTCTAGTTAAAAAGAAGCGGGAATCGGAAGTGGAAACGGTATCGTGTCCCGATCCGGTGGATGGTGATGCTCGGGATGAGGCTCGTTCGGCTTATATTGATGCGGAGACGAAGTGGCTTGATTGCTGTTTGCGAGAGTTTCTTGAAAGGAAATCTAGGTACGGATCAAGAAAGCTTTTTTTACTCCGTCTATTAGGAGTATTAATTGTATTAATGGGAGTGTTATGGTATTTTTGGCCTTTGTGGGAATGTCTCATCGATGTTGAAGCAGATGCGCATTTCAGAGTCCTTGCAATTTCTCCTAGCTCTCAACCAAATGAGATAAAACGTGCTTATCGAGAGGCTGTTAAGCGCTGGCATCCGGATCGAAATCCAAACTGTGAATCTTGTCGTATTCAAATGATAAAGATACAACAGGCACACGATGTTTTGCTGGCTCGAGGGAGTCAACGCTTTAAATTAGCCGAAAAATACCGAGAAG
>NW_001849397.1:30120-36981 GCF_000209065.1 Trypanosoma cruzi
ATCCGTGGCAGAGCGAGAAATGTCAAGGATGGTTAAACATTCCTATTTTGATTTTTACAGGGAGGCAGTGATGTTTGCTGGTATGCCTTTGCTTGTTCATTTAAGCCAAAGACTCATGGGCAAAGTTGAATTTTTTGGGGAGGATGGGCTAGAATTTTTTTTTCGTATGTCTTTTGGTATTCTGTACGTTTTGTCTCACTTATATCGGATGACTCCAAATATTTGGGATAATGTTTCTGCGAAAAAATGCTCTATTCCGCTCAATTATCTAAGATTGCCTGCAAAATCTATTTCTTACCAGAACTTTTTGCTTACCGAATTGGGAGTAATATTGGATGATTTGTTTGCGTTTACGTGTAGAGTACCTTCAATATATCGTTTTACGGTTATTGTTGTACATGTTATATTTTTGTGCGAACTTGCGTGGCTTCCATCTGACCCTCCAGCGACAGTGAATTTGGGCCGGCAATATGAAAAGAAAAGATTGAGAAAAAAAGCTGATATTGAAAAGGGTTTAAACTCAAATTCTGAGCGCGAAATCATGAAATATTTTCAGCATCACTTGTCTCCACAAGAACGCGCTTTAGTTGAAAATTTGGATGATGAGACAATTACTTGGATTGACGTTGTAACTACCAAATATAAACAAAGGATGGATGCTACTGTAGCGGCTTACATGCGTCAAAAGCGGGGTCCTATTAGATTTGATTTGGCGTCTACTTCGGATCTTCAGGAGGTTGTTCTTTTGAGTATTACGCAAAGTTCCCCTGGTTCATCCATAAAAGTGGATGTACTTTTTCGTGTGAAGGATGAGGTGTGCAGTCGCCTTTTAGCTTTACAACGAGGCCCTTTGGGTTGTGTTCCACCTGAAGCATCTGAAAGTGAAGACCATCTTGGAATTATTCGGCGTTACGCCAAGATAACTGGAAAAGAGGGTCTTTACACCCCTTCTGAGATTTGGGGCTTAAAACTCTCAAATAAAAAAATGAAAGAAAACGATGGTGCAATAAATCTGGTCGCCTTCTTGTTTGTTTGCCTTTTGTGTGTGGCAGCGTTTTTTCATACACCATCAACAAAAGATTATCTGAGGTATTCAACGGATCTTTCTTACTTTCATCAACCGTTACGTGACAAATGGCGGGTCTTTCTTCCTTCGGAACACCTTCTTAAACGGAATGGAGCTGGCCTAATTACCATTTTTGGCCATGTTTTTTGTTTTGTAGATGTTCTAGACGTCCTCAAGCATATGTGATTTTGTTCTTAACGTGCGTTTTTCTTTTTTCTTTTCATCGGCATTTGTGAGAAGGAAAAAAAAGTGAAATTGAGCCGGGAGATAAGGTGAACAATGGTTCTTAGTTTTTGTTGTTTATGCATGTGTGGATACGCAGTGTTTAAAATAAAAAGAAAAGAAAACAAAAAAAGAGAGAGGCTTGTTTTCTCTGAGCTTTATATATATATATATTAGTTTGTATATTTCTTTTTTAAAAACCTGTTTGTTTTTACCTTTTACTCTCAATTAAAGGATGAAAAAAATAAAAAATAAAGGTGGAGTTGCATATTTTTAACTGTAGAAAAGACTATTAGATATGGCTGCTCCGGCAACACAGAGTGGAGATGCAAAAAATCCCTCCCTGAATTCGATGTGGCGGACAGTTCTTGTTTATGGTATGGTCTTTCTCATCATGTTTTCTTTTCTCAGCTCGAGAGACACGAGTAGCGTCGGGAACAAGAGCAATTTGAGGATGAGAGGACGGGATACCTCTGGGGTAACAGAGGTGCATTTGCAATACGCTCCTTTTTCCAAAAGAGGCGACTCATACTCCATTATTATCACATCTGGTGAAGACGGTTTATTTTCTGAGGATATATTCTCAGATTTGGTTCTTGATGATAATACCCAAGAAATGTCGCGACATTATACCATTGATTTAAGCCGGTGCTATGCTGAAAATCGCAGCGCATTCCTTACCATTAAAACGATTATTAAGAAAAATGAATACTCGCAATTATTTCCCTTAGTGCGTTACTTGCCTTTTCGAAGCGCAAGGCGGAAGCAACATCTGTTTCTCTATACGAAAACAGCGGAAGGTGACGCAAGCAACACCACCGATTTGGAGCCAAGGACTGTCTGGAAAGCCTACTTTCAACCGTTGTTGACTCTGAGCCCTATTGTTGACTTTTCCAACCCACTTCCCTCATCAATGAGACCTTATTACTTTATGGACAACGGAACGCAACAATACCTACCCTTAGTTTACATCAATAACTTTTGGGTGCTGCGAGATCACTTGTTGGAAATTAACGCCACAACAGCGGCTTCCCCGCTAAATTTCACCATCACGATTTCCCCACGTCCTCTATGGAAGTTAGCTCTTTATGTTCAATTTGAAGAATCCATGAAACAGAATCAGGAGTTGGGTTTGGCAAAGCCTGAGGATTTAGATGAGACCAAGCGAATATTCTTGGAAACAAATCCCTATTTTTTGGGTTTGACTCTTATTGTGACATTGCTGCATATGTTGTTTGAGTATTTGGCCTTTTCTAACGACGTAAAGTTTTGGCGGTCTCGAAAGGATTTTAAAGGTTTATCAGTTCGTACAATTGTTATGAATTGTTACTTTCAAACCATTGTGTTTCTGTACCTTGTGGACGGTGATGAAACGTCGTGGTCTATTCTAGTTCCAAATGGCGTTGGTGTTCTTATTGAGTACTGGAAACTTGCACAAACCGTGCGATTTTTCCGTCACGATAATGGGTGGTGGTGGTTTACTTTTAACGATGGTTACGATGAGCGTACGCGTAAGCATGATGACCTTGCCGTGCGTTATCTTATGTGCGCAATGTCACCTGTTCTACTCCTTTATACTGTGTATTTGGCACTCTATGATACCCACAGAAGTTGGTATTCGTTTATTATAAATACACAGGTACGATTTATTTACTTTTTTGGTTTTGCCATGCTAACACCGCAAATTTTTATTAACTACAAGATGAAAACCGTCGCGCAGCTCCCGTGGCGTACGTTTGTGTATCGCGCCCTTAACACCGTTATCGATGATCTTTTTGCATTTATTGTGAAGATGCCATGGCTGCATCGCCTTGCGTGTTTTCGTGATGATGTCGTCTTTGTCATATTGTTGTACCAACGGTGGATTTATCCGGTTGACACAGGGCGCAGCGAGGTTCCTGACAAAGACAATGACGGCGATGCCAAAAGGGTGGGGTGTGCGGCAGCGGAGGACGGCGGAAAAGAAGAGACCGAGTCTGCAAAACGGGATAAAAAGCAGGAAAAGGCTCCCAGGGAGGCCGCAGGAACAAGTCCATCGTCTCTTGAATCAAAGAAAGAAAAGTAGTCTTCCAAGGAAAATGTAGTCGTGTGAAAGCATTGCAGCACGGTGGATTCCACGACGACGATGAGCGTTAGGGAATTTATTTGGCGCTTACACAGCGCTGAGTAGCATTGAAATAAAAATTAAATAAAATGCAACAACGGGGTTATCTTGGTTTTGTCTGCTGTATATATATAAAAAAAAAGTAAAGAGAAATTGGGGGTGTGGAGGAAAAAACTGGGTTTTTTTCTTTTTCTTTTTCCATGTTTTTTTTTTTTTTTTTTTTTTGCTTAGTGGGAATGCAGTAGGAGTGGGTATGCGGGGAAGAGCGGGAGATACAAATGATGATCACGGTTTGCGTAATTGTTGTCTAACATCCTCGTTTTTGTGCCCCAAAAGTGCGCAGCACGGATATAGAAAGAAGGAAGAGCGGCAAAAACAGGGGTGCCGTCATTATCTCTGCCAATTGATGGAAGATGATCGTATTTGCATCGTAAAAAAGCGACAGAAAATACTTTCCCCATCACCTCAATACGAAATGCCGTGCACTCTATCTGATCAGTCCCCGTCAGCTGCCTCAACAAAGTATGCAGTTTTTCCTGTGCGTGGAAGAAGACCGTCGCTGATGTCGCTGGGCACAACCATAACGGCTTCGGCCCACAAAGACGACACGGTTGAAGATCTCATAGAGGCTCTTTCAACTTCTTCGTGGCCCTCCAGTGAAGAGCATGAGTGATTTCATTAAATATTGGTGATGCATGAAATGGGAGGGGTGAGGGATTATTACAATTATTATTATTATTATTATTATTATTATTATTATTATTATTATTATTATTATTATTAATTTTGGAGTTGTTATCGTTGGTCTACTAATGCGTGAAGCATTCAAAAACGGAGGGTGGGGATAGCATGAAGAATATATATATATGCACGCAGATGCTGATTGAAAACAAGAAATCCTTTGAACCACAACTGTTTGCTCACCGATCTAGTTTATGAACATGTGTGTGGAATTTTTAGCCCAGTACTCAAATGGGAAGGTCAGAAGGCCTGAACAATAGATTTGTATAGTGTGAGTCTTATTTATTTTTAATGCATGTGGATTTTCGTATTTCCTTTATCGAGAGGATGTGCATATTTGACGCGGAGAGTTTTATTCGCATGCATCAACTGAGGGATCGTTCCCTGCAGGAGTTGGAGTCAAAGCGGGCGCTTGTCACACTGCCTGGAGGGGGCAGGCGTGCGAGCAGGTCGTTTCAGCCGCATTTTAAGATTCTACTGATCTTTGAGAATCTTGTCCGCATTAAGAGCTCCGCTTTTTTTTTTTTTTTTTTTTTTTTTGTTAGGAGCTTGTGAAGAGAATGATCGCGGGAGAGCTGGCAAACTTAATTAATGTGCGTAGATACTGATAACTGAATGCTTTTATTTATGATATTTTCTGCCGTATGAATCTTTTGGGAAGAACACGACTTTAGTGGGGCAGGGAGCCGATAGAGGCCAGATAATTTTATTTTTATTTTGCCATTCCACCCACCCATCCCCTTGATTCCCACCCTCCGGCGAGGTCTTGTGGTTGGAGGACCCCAAAGTCTGCCACGTCATAAGTAATTATGTTCTGAGGACAAAAGACCATGCGAATGGTCAATATAATTTATATATCGAATCAAAGGAAAAAATGGAGGTAATGAAATATCGCTGCGAAAATCCCTTCTTCCCCCACCTTGTTTGGTTTCTTTAGATTATTTTGGGATCCGGCCGGCTGCCCGGAAGATTATTTATTTTTTGTTGTTACTGGTCTGTCATGCCTGGTTCTCTCTGGCTGACTGACAGAATGTATTCTGTCTGAAAAGGTGTCTTTACTCTTGGCTCTTCTCAATTCTTTTTTTTTTTTTTTTTACTTTTGTCTTTTCTGTGAACGTTAAAGAATCACAATTGCGGCATTCATAATGGCTTTTTGTTTTGGTTCATTCTTTTCGAAGTACGCTTCATCCAAATCAGGTTCTCAGGCAAGGTACCGTTTTCTTCATTCCTCGGCTAAAATTGCTGCCGGCGCCACCGGTGCATTGCTTTTGGGCGGTGCCACCGTGGCCTTATGTTATTTTCCCTCGGGACGAAAGGTCACGGAGGCACCGCCGTTTGATGTGAACTCACTAAGAAGGGACATTGAAGAAATACTCTCCGAGGATATGTCTAAAGGGCCTCTTTTTGTGCGACTCGCGTGGCACGAGGCTGGATCATGGGACTGCCGGAAAAAGGATGGGAGTCCTAATTCCGCTTCGATGCGATTTCACCCAGAGTGCAGCTATGCCGGCAACAAAGGGCTTGATAAAGGACGAAATGCGCTGGAATCGCTCAAGAAAAAGTACCCGAAAATTTCATACGCCGATTTATGGTCCTTCGCAGCGGTGGTGTCGATTGAGGCGATGGGTGGCCCGGAGATTCCGTGGCGGTGGGGGCGCGTGGATGCAAAGGACGGCAGCGTTTGTGGCCCCGATGGGCGTCTCCCTGACGCGTCCAGGATGCAGGATCACGTGCGGGATGTCTTTTCACGTCTTGGCTTTAATGATGAAGAAACTGTTGCCTTGATCGGGGCCCACACATGTGGTGAGTGCCATCTGGAGAACACGGGCTACGTGGGTCCGTGGACGCACGACAAGTATGGCTTTGACAACTCCTTTTTTACGGAGCTTTTTGGCAACGAGTGGATGCTGAACCCCAATGTGAAGAAAATGCAGTTCATGGACAAAACCACTAACCGCCTTATGATGCTGCCCGCTGATGTTTCCATTCTTCTGGACGACAAGTATCGTTCCATCGCGAAGAAGTACGCGGACGACAATGATTATTTTTGCAACGCCTTCAGCAAGGCTTATCAGAAGTTGCTTGAGGTTGGAACCACCGATCTCAAGTCTCTCCCAGCAGAGTCAAAATAGGCAAAGTGAAACATATAACAGCATACGCAAGGGTTGTTCATGTATAAATAGTTGATCAGGCCCGGGTTCAAAGTTGTCGTCGAATGTTATCTTCTTATTGTTTTTTATTTTATCTAGTGGCAACCGACTTTTATTATTATTATTTAGTAGCAGTAGTATTACTATTACTATTACGCGGATACCACACCTTTTTTTTGTGGGTGTGTGTGTGTGCCTGACGACCGATATTTTGCAATGCTATTGTTGAGCTTTTTTGTGTCGATTGCATTGTCGCTTCAGGAAAACGAAAATAAAATGAGCGGACGGAAAAAAAAAAGAAAACACAAAAAGCATATCCAAAAAGTAAAAAGAAGAAGGAAAAAAAAAGGAAAATTACCATTTTTTATGAAATTAATTTTTTTGGTGAAAAAGATTATTATTATTATTATTTATTTTTTTTTTTTTTTTTTTTTGGAAAACCCCACTTCTGTGGGAAATGTCTACGATATTACGGGGAAACAAATGCCAGGAGGGGACGGGTCTAATTTGTGTGGCCCTGGTGCGCCCGTTTTTTTTTTTTTTTTTTTTCTTTGCAAAGCGAAAGTTCGAACCGGGGT